>NC_048424.1:17968902-18009140 GCF_013103735.1 Etheostoma cragini
TGAGGCAGTTCTGAAAGCAAAAGGGGGTCCAACCCGTTACTAGCATGGGGTACCTAATAAAGTGGCCGGTGAGTGTATGTCCTTCACTTGCTTTTCCTCCACTTGGTTTGCCATCATGATGGTACGATCATGCAAAGTTCTTGCCGACAGAGGCATGTCTTGTATCCGTTTAATTATCTTGTCTTTATTCGGAAGATCATCAAAAAGTTCATTTGCTACGTCCAGCATGAACGTTTTAGCATACTCGCCATCTGTGAATGGTTTTCCGTTCCCCACTATTGCTAAAGATCCAGCAAAGCTAGCGGAATTACAGTCACCTTGCCGGGTCCACAGGCGGAGTTGCTGCTGGCTAGCTTGCACCCTGCTAAGTAGCCCTTGGCATGCTTTCTTTCTGCTGTCTCCCGCGGGGTATTTTGATGCAAAGGTAGCATGGTGTGTGTCGAAGTGCCGCTTTACATTCGACCGCAATGACCACAATCGATGCAATTTTGTCATTGCAAATTAGACACACCGCAGAACCTGCTCTCTCCATAAAGACAAATTCTTCGGTCCATTTGTCCTGAAATGTACGATACTCCTCATCTTTTTTTCTTTTTGCCATATTCTTTGCCGAAAGGTTAGCTTTGAGCTAATGAATGAGCAGACTGATTCAAAAGGGGGCGTTTACCTAGCAACGGCAAATGTAGAATATTATCATCCAATTTTAATGGACAATTGCTACTGCAGCCACATAGGACATGTGCAGTGGAAAATCGATGGATGGATTAAAAAGTAAGAATATATTATGTTTTTTCTGCGAGCCAGATGAAATTCTCAAAAGAGCCACACCTGGCTCGCGAGCCATGGTCTATCCCCTACCCCTAGGTAATGGGACAGCACTAGGTCTCGCGTGAACGCGCAAAAGCTAGGGGAAGGGGTAAGGGGAAGGAATGGGATTCAGCCTTAGTCGTGCAACGGAAAACTCAGATTGGACAGATGGTCTAGCTAGCTGTCTGGATTTACCCTGCAGAGATATGAGTAGCAGTTAACCATCTTCTTTATCAATGGACCAAAGTTTAAAATTCCAACACAGAGAAAGCAGAAAGTAATGAACATCTGGGCAAAAAGAGCTTGATCTGACAGATTTTCAGGCAGCACCGAGTAATCCTGGAAGTGGATGATTGTGGTGTATATGTATAGATAGATATTTAGAGATAGACTAGGTGATTTGCTTCATTAACATTCTAGATCTAGATGCATAGCACAGCTGATGCCAAACATGATTTAAATAGTGTTCCTGACTATGAACATAAATATGTTTTCCTTGGGTATTCCCTGATATTAAATGGGTTATCAGTCTGTAGTATTCTTACTGGACAATACTTGTCTGGAAGTCAAGCATTTTGAGGAGGTTAGTACCAGCGTGAAATGAGAAGGAGAAGAAAGCACAACACATGTAAGCCAGCTGTGCATCATCCAGGAAACCAAGGCCTCTATTAAAAATAGTTAGCATGAAATATCATCATTAAAGCTTCATTCTCTGTGTAGCAGGAGGATGTTGGCAGAGCTGTTTCATCTTTGTGTATATATTTACAAAGCTTTGGCAAGCGTCCCACTCATTTTTGTGGCTAACTGGCAAAGATGTTAAGTTGCCCTGAGCAACTGTGAGTTTGCTACAGAGAATGGTTGGCAGACTTAAGTCGGGGAAGAAATGCTCGTTAAGCCAATCTATGTTGTCATGGTTAATTAAATACCCACTCCATATTTTAAGTTTGTTTTTCTTCGCTGCTCCCTGTCTGACCCTCTTTGTCATAAAGACGCCATGGGAATTAGCGCCGGGACATGCAGGGTCATTGCTGCCTTTCTCTTTAGTTTGACTGATGGATGTGATTAACTGGCATTACCTTCAGACTTTTCAGGAGGGGTGGGGTCGAAAAAACAATGTTCTGGCTTTCATCTCCGGTCCGAAAATTGTGATCGAAAACTTAAAGGCGTGCTTTGAACAAGCACACTGATCTAGAAACAAAGACGGCCTTCGTACCTTCAAGCCACCCAATGATTTTAGGGATATTAACAACTTGGCATACACTGTCTTATTCAATTGTTTCTGAGCCAGTGTGAAGTGGAGGAAAAGAAAGGAAAACAAGATGGAAACAGAGACATTACACTTGAGTGGTGGAGGAGGACGCAGTCACCTCGCGTCCAACCTGCTGGAGGAAAGGACTTCATTGAGTATTTTGTTTTCATCAAAGGTAGAACACAGTTAGAATCACTTGGTACAAAAGAAAGAGGGAAAATACCTATATATATATATATATATATATATATATATATATATATATATATATATATATATATACACACATATGTATGTGTGTGTGTGTGTACTTGTCACAAGGCACTCTCATTTACATATAGAGCACTGGGCCCTCCGGAGGTAAGTGGACTTTAACAGTGAGATAGCTCTGCTATTTATTGCTTTTCATGCTGCAGTGAATACCTGAGAGCCGCAACTTCTCAAACGTGGCAGTCAAATCCATAAACAAATGACCAACAGCCATCCCTTTTTTCAGTAAGTGCACTCGGAAAGAGAAATCCAGTAGGCTTATTTACCAATATCTATACACACTTTCTCTGTTACTACAAAGGCAACGGGTTGAATGACACAACTTGTTAAAATGCTGAAATGACACGCAGCAAAGTTTGTCCTCTGCAAACATTTGCTCGAAGTTGAAGAAAACATCCACATTTGACAATCTATTTGATTAGATTTGTATTCCCCCCAAAACTATTGACAGAGGCACCCACCCACACAATAAACCAATGTCAAATTGTCAGCCTGTCAACAAAAAAAGTCAGTTTACATTTTCTGGGAATGATAATACAATCCATCAATGTCAAGCCAATTTGAATAGGAAATTATATTACAAACCCAAGAATAAATTTGTGTTTTTTTCTAGTCCAGTCAGCAGCATTGGAGATTTATAGCTATGGCATTATTGTAAACATAATCTTAGTTCTGCTGGATGATTTAGAAGTGATTTATAGTCACTCCATTCACTTGTAAACCAATGGCAGGGACTGGCAGAAAAGGACAGCCTAATATGCTAACAGCCACTGTACCGCTGATATGAATACAGCTGGGCGGGGAAGCTTTGAGCTATGCAAAAAAGTCCTCTCGCTCTGCAGCTGCAGACCTGTCATCATCAGCGCAGCGGTTGGAAAAGCTGATTGCATGGAAACACTGACATCATCCCATATAAAACCATGATGCCATTGGCTTAATCACTTCATTAATTACACAAATCATTATTCATACTGTCATCAGTATTTAAAAAAATCCTAATTATTTTTGCTCTTTTATCATTATCACACATTATCATTTGTTTTTCAAACAAAATGTAGCAACACGTGGTTTTCCCATGCACTTTATGTTTTACACTCTCTGTCTCAACAATTATTTTCAAAACTACCGTAACTACTATAATTAGGGGTATCACATTAGCATACAAATTTGCATTATTAGAATTAGCTAAGCCTTCCAGAACCCATTAAAACTCTGTATTAATCCTTTAGCTAATGTGACTGCCCTTTTGTTATTTAACCTCTTTCTTTCTTTCTTTTCTTTCTGTACAGTTCTTTTTTTTAACCTCCCCTTCTACATCTTCAATTCATGGGACAAAAAAAAGCAGGCTCACATAATGTTCCCTATTAGTAGGATGTGATGTAGCCTAACAGTCCATCCCAATATTTTGCAGAGCATAGCTAACTCATATATTTTTTTTTTCTTACAGATGTACAGCCAGGGTTGCTAACTATTTTCACTAACATAAACTTTTTATATATTGTTTGAAATGATCTTTAGACCCTGACAGCAATAAATAACTCATGGGCTCTGAGCGAAAAAGATCTGTCATCTGTTGCTGAGTAATCCTTAAAAAAAAGCCCACCAATCACTGCCTTGCGGTCCGTTTGGAAAGAACCAATGAAATGCCTCCATGCCCCACGGCGAGTACTCCACCCCTGCCGTACACAAGACTGATCTCAATCCATTTCATTGCTAACTGTAGCCCATTGTTTGTTCTTAACATTCGGTTTGATATAAGATGGAAAAGCTTTAATATTTCTTTTTTTTTAAGTACCTACATTTTTCTTTTTTTTCCCTTTGTTTTTTTTATAGACTTGCACCGGATTTCCATATTGGATTTCTCGTGTTTTTTCTTTGCTTTACTTTTCAATAGTTTTTCCTTAAGCGTTTCAAGATTTGAAGTGGATTTTGGGATTTGTCTTGCAAGGCCTCTGTGTTAACTCAGAGAGTTAGCAGATCATTACTTTCATAACAGCGCAGACAAATTGAAATGGCCCTGAAGCCTGAAGCCCTATTGAGTAAGGCCTTGAGCACCCCTCTTCTGATTAAAGATGGGCTTTGGGGACCTATGGTGGCCATTGACTAAGATGGAGTCGCCCCTCCAGGTTAGCCTTTAGCCTTGGAAGAATACACCCTGTACCTTTGACTAGTTATTGCTTCCTGCTGTATAGATCATACATATATGCTATTGATTGGCCTTGCTTGCTCCAGAGCTCTAATTGTGGTGTGTCCTCGCATTTCACCGACAGTAATAGGTTCCACTAAAGAATAAAGATGCAGTCGCTAAATATTGATCACAAGGAATGCACACCTCTAGCAAAATTAACGAGACAATGCATATGGATCAATACCTCTTTCCACTCACTTGGCAAAAGATTATCTGCCCTCCCCCCTCCTTCTTCTTCCTCCATGATGTGGCTGTGATCCAAGCAAAAGTGCTGATTTGAGCTCATCTTTTCAAAAGCGTCTCATTAAAGTTCATCATGCAGTATCAATTGTAAAATGCCAGGAATCTCATTATGGATTAAGGGAGGTTGGGGGGAGCTCACCCTAATTGTTTAAGTGTAACCGAGAAGAGTCCTTTTTTTAAAATTATTACTGGGAATGTGTTTTAGCACATCTAATTGCCAAATATTGGAAGACAGAATTTCACCACATCCTGGGGAACTGTTGGGTTTTTGTGAATTATAGTTTGCTGTAGACCTGGAAGCTGTCCTGAGTTAATGCCTGTTATGATTTGACACTATAAATAAAATTGAATTGAATTGTCCAAGTCAGAAATAGATCTAGATGTACCAGCGATTGTTCCTTCCGGATTACAGAAGGATTATTGGCCCAATAAATCCCCTGTGCATGTTTTGATTATCACAGCCATTAAACCCACAAAAGACCCCCATTTGTCCCATTTAGACCATTTGTACAGTAAAAACATGAGACCATTTCAAAAAGAAAGACAATCCCTTGTCACCTGTGCGTTGGTTGATTTCATCAGCCGACATTTAGGCCACAAGTACCTTTTTTTTGAGACACCTGGTAGTAAAGTGACTTAAATAATCATGACTACATGCTGTTTACATCCACAGCTGTGCTAGAGGTGATTCTTATATCACATACACACACATACACACACACACACACACACACACACACAGAAAACGTATTATAACAAATCCCATATGATAAAACCTTTTTTTTTAAAGCCAATGATACATACTCAAAACCATAAGTCTGCTCTTTTTCTAGTACTTGTTCTCTTCTGTATCTTTCAACACAACATGCAAAATGCAGTGGGCTTCACAATCTGCCAAAAATGTAAACCACTGCAACCATGTAAACACAGGAACCTTCTTTTTCTCTAGTGTCTCTGTATATTTGAATAGGCATGCAAAATACATCAGTGGGCTCCACAATCCGTCTACATTTTAAGCCCCTGCAAAAACATGTGAAAATCGATTCTTGATTGCCATAATTAGCGCGCCCAAGAGACTGATCAAAACAATATGAGTGTGGTTTATGGGGCATGAGTGTGACTTTGTCAGTAGAGATCATTATGAAGAGGGTACAAGGGGGTACCAGAGCAGCAAAGTACTTGCACATGTAATTACTCACACTCGACTATGGGCCCTCCCATGACGCAGGGGAATTTTGGGTGTCAAGTATCCTGCCTGTTTTCTCTCTGCATGCTTACTAACAAAAAGGAATCACTTCATCAATGTCTCCTTCAACCTCGCACGCACGCACGCACGCACAAGCACACACACACACACACACACACACACACACACACACACACACACACACACACACACACACACACACACACACACACACAGTAGTCGACCACTTGACTCTGCAGTCAAGAGTTAAGAGAAGGTGAACTTTCCACAGTAGGTTTTTTTTTTATGTTCTGAGTTTTTGTTCCAAAGTCTATTGAAAAAGAGTCTTAAATTTGGGGTTTTGGTAAGTGTGAATATTCATCGTTACAGAATATGAGACACATTATATTAAGACATTTTAAATGTCTTCCGTATCTATTCGGATGGACATCAGCTACAGTCGTGCACAAATACAGTTAATGGCATAATAACTTGATATGTTATAATGTAAATGATGATGATTGTCAAAGCTGGGGAAATGTCGTTCAGTTATACTGATTGAAATGTGCCGTCTGATGTATCAACAAAGTGATGTGAATCAGCAAAGATTTTAAACAACGTGTTTTCTTTTCATGTTCACATTGATGCTTAAAATAGGTAATATGCGCCTTGGTTATATTTCATACAACTTTAACAGGGTTATTTGTATCCTTTGATGTTTAAGGTAATTACCTAAGTAAAGAAATATAATAAAACTTTCACTTTGATCTCCTCTTTTCCTCATTTGAAAGCTAATTCAGTTCTGTCTACCCCGTTGGCTACTTTCACTGCAGAACAATGGTCATTTTGGTCAATTTTCCTAGATTGCCGACAGCGATTGTTTGAACTTATTGTGGCGACTGTACAATTGCAGTTGCCTGTGGGGACTTAGTATTACTGAATGAATGATGTTGACTGATATTCATCAGATTCAAATTGTGGTTTTGCTGCCAATAACGTTCAGACTGGACAAACTCAGACAGAATCCCTGAGAGACCTTCCTCAAAAGAAATAATAAAATACCGGGAATCTCTGTGTGCACCTGGCATTTTGAATTAATTAATGAGGAGGTTAATTTTGGATCCAGCTAGACCAGAAACAAAACAACAGGCATGCTACAAAAACTTGTTTGGGCTTGCCAGCTGGCCAAAGAGCAGTAACGTTACGTTTTGAGGGGATGGCGAGTGTGAGAAGCCAAAATGGACGCCAATAAGATTCTGGAAGGAAAGTTAACTTTTTAAAAAGTTGCCAAATGTTCCATTGACGAGACCAAAGTGATCTGTGTGTTTTGTTGTGAAGTGAGCTATCATTGCAGCACGTCCAGTCTGAAATACCACTTGATGGCCAAGCACACAGCTGAAGCTGATCACCCCCCCTCGTCTGAAATAACACTTTAGGGCCAAGCACACAGCTGATGCCAATTCTCCGCCCCCTCGTCTAACCCTTTTATTGACGGACAGTGTTACATTGTGTGAGAGGTTATTTTCTCCAAGTGAGAATGTTAGGGTGAAATTGAACACTACAGTAGGCTGTATGCCAGTGTTGTTTTCAATAAAAACATATTTGCGCAAAACAAGCCAATCCACTTTTACATGTTGATAAGAGCATTAAAATTACAAAAAGAAATGGGTTAATGATTGATTGCGAGTTAGTTATGACATTTATGCTATTTATTGCGATTTCATATTTTATTGTTCTAAGTTGTGTTTTATCACCTTGCAAATACATAATTGAAAAAGTATTTCAATCACTGTTGCAGAAAATTGTTGCTCATGGTGTGTAAGTTGAGACAGTGGTACCCCAGGTCTCATTCTGGGTAACAACATGTTCGACCTACAGTAAGAGAGGAATTTTAGAGTTGGGACAGCAAAACACAACAACACAGTGTTGTTTAACTGTACTGTTTATTCCTAATTCTCATCCCACAACAGTTCATTAAATGCTTCTGTGTATCCCAGAAATTCCACCAGATATGGATGCGCTACATTCTGGTTTTGTTGTGTCGTACCCCATGCGTCATATCACACCAGGAGCATCAGAAGTGGAGTGTTTTGCCTGCCCAACTTGAGTGTGAGCCCTTCCACTCCCTGTCAGACATGGTTCACGTCAAAAATACTACTACTACTACTAATATTTTGTTTACGTAGCACTAATTAAACCCAAGTGCTTTCCAGATTAAAAGGATATTACAGGATTACAGAATATGGATTTAGAATCAGAAATCAATGCTCTCCATGACATACAAAAATTACAGCACTTCATAAAACATTGAAAGTCCAAGATAGAATATGAATAACAAAAACACTGAAATGATAATACGAATCAAGCATATTTGAAACACGTAATGTCATTAAAATTCAAATAAAACCATAAAAAGTAGCAAAGAGAGGAAATATGCAGTGAGAATGGAAGTGTGAACATACTGCATTCAGTCCCAGGGTTTCGCTGCCTTTTTTGAGATTGTCGCAGCCCAAAATGCCGGATTTTGCGGTAGCTTTTGTAAAACATTGCGATTAAAGTTGCAATGTCTTTTGTATGTTTCTTGCAATGAAGTTAAGGGAGACAGAGAAAGTTGCAAAAAAAGATGAAATTACTCTAAGCTGAGTTTTCCTAGTAACTTTACCAAAATTCAAATGTTGGTATAATATGAAAATGGCTGGTGGATTTTAGACAAAAAGTAATTGTCCTATCCTGGCCTGGGACACACATTGATAGGGTTTGATAAAGTACTTTTTGGACTTTCATTTATCGTGTGTGTGTGTGTGTGTGTGTGTGCGCTTCAGTTGCGGGGAGAACCCAGCAGCCCGTGCGCTGCAGAGCTGACGGGATAGAAACAGCAGCCGCTTCAGCGAGATCAGAGTGAAAAATCATTACAGCTTACATTGATGTTAAAATGTATACAGGTTGGCAGGACGGTTTGACATTTTTTGGACAGGCTTTTGCTGTACATTTTGTAGGTAAATGTGAGATGTCACACACATCTTGTCTTCATATCAGAGACAAGGAAATGAATTTGGCGTACGTGTGACGTCAACCCGTTCCAACTCCTGCTTGGTCACTGGCTCTCAGATTCACATACTGATACAAAGTCTGGCACGTGGAAATGCTGGGATTCGTCAAAAGTGCAGGTTGCACCAACGTCACGGTGTTTTGTTGAATAAGCAAACATTGGCGTGACTGTGGAGGGATTGTGTAGTTAAATAGAGGCCATCTTATAATAAATAGTTTTAACCCTTGTGTCCAACCCTCAAAATTAAAAAATCAACAGTTTTGTTGACCCTATTTACGATGTTTTTAACTTTTTCGTGCGTTTTTGTCCTTTTTATCAACACTTCTGACTCTTTTTTCAATGTTTGTCACTTTATTTTACGTTTAACACTACGTAACACTCGCCTAATAACTTTAGTTTTACAGTTATTTTTGGAATTTATGGTCAATGAACCTCATTTATAGGAAATTAGACCTGATGTTTGAGTTAAAAAAAAGCAGAAATTATGAATTATTTAGACTTAAATTTAAGGAATATTTGTTGATGGATAATCACAGACTGGAATATGTCAACTTCTAGTCAACACTATTTCAAAAACACAAAACAATTTGTTTTTCAAATGCTATAACATTGAATAAGACAACACCAACATTTATGGAAGTAGAGATTTGTACTTGCCAAAGAGCGGAATCAATCATGTTATTTTGCGTAATTACAGTTGGGTAGTTAAAAAGAACATTGATATAGGAAAATGGGTCAATTTGACCCGAGGACAAAATGAGGGTTAAGGAGGCGTTTAAAAGCTGCTTGGGAGTCTCACACAGAGGAAGGCTTTTCCAAAGCCAAAGGGCTGTAACCAGAAACGCACGCCCACCCTTAGTTGTCAGTCATGTTGGTGGAATAGCTTATAGATTTTGATCAGCTGAGTGTAGGGTCCTTAAAGCTCTTTAATGTGATGTAAAATAACCTTGGCGTGTAGTTTTAGATGAGCGGAAATAACAAGCATTGCCTTCAGTAGCGGCTATCGCTGGTGGTAAGTCATCAAAGTCTCCCGAAACTTCTTCACATATCCAGAGCTGTGCTGCTCCTGAATTTTTCAATAACGACCGCCTCATCCATTGATCAGACTGTGACAGGATCTTATACACAATTTAAGGGTAAGCTGGTTGATTGACAGAGCTGTGCGTAAATGCACCCTGCCCCAGTTTTTTTTATCCATTATCTGTAACAGGCAATTAAAAGCTGGTTCCAGCAGCATGCATGAGCAGTGAAATTAAAGCTTTGGCCCCATGTTTCATCTCTCTCCACTTGATCTGTTTTTACTGCCTTCCTGGGTGCTTAATGTTAGAACAAAAAATGGTGACCAACAAGGCAGTGTTATCAACGGGGCTGACATTTAATGTTCCAACTTCCGCGTACTTGGTAATATCAGTTTTCTGTCCACTGAGTCTTGCCACCCGCTCTTCCTCTCTGTCTTTCTGCCTTTATCACTCACATGCAGTAAAGCACGCAGCCTCCTCTCTGAGTCCCTTCATCTCTCTTGCTTTCTATATGTCTGTGACAGAGAACAGTATTCTCCCTGCCTGCCATTATTTACCTGTCTCCCTGTGTACATTTTGATGTATATCAGCAAAGAGAGAGGGCCAGCTCTATTAATTAGGAGCATGCACCGTTAAAAAGGATCCACAGGGAGGGATGGTGGTACTTGCTGCTCTCAACCTGCCCACCGTGTCCTCCCACAGTGTGGGTGATTAATGATGTTAGCCATATCAGGGGGGCCCTTATCAGACGTGGACGCTCCCACCAAACAAAGCCAGGGTTAGAAGCTCGCTGTTTAACTGATGAAGTGGGACCGATGGCAAAGGGAAGCCGAGAGCCGCCGTGAATGCTAATGACATCTGGAGTCGATTGTTAGGTGAGCGCCTGGGAACATTAACCGCTCGCTTCCTCTGTTTGAGGCAAGCTGCAATTATGATGTGTGAGTGAGCGCGTCACATTTCCTTTACATTGCATACATTTCCTGTAATACACAGAGGATGGAAGAAGTTTTCCTTACTTAAGTTAAAGTACACAAGTAGTATCAGTTAAATGTACAGAAAGTTAAAAAAATTACAAATCATCCCCCATTTCTCTCTCCCCCGTTCATACCTATCAACTGTAATAAAGGGAAAAATGCCCCCAAAAAATAATCTTTAAAAAATAAATAAATGTGTAGGTAGAAATGTGTTGCTGGCGGTGTGATCAAATGTTGCGCCGTTTAATCTGCAACAATCTTAACCTTACTAAAGCATTTCGGTCAAAGGTCCTCAAAAATCTTCAAATTTATTGGCGTTCACTTGGACAACAACTTCAGCTGGAAGGACCATGTTGAAACTTTTTGTTTTGGTTTACAGCAGAGATTACAGCTAGATTTTTTTACCCAGACTTTGAGTGTATGGTGTGGACAAGAGGATCATGTTTTCATTCTATCAGGCTATGCTATAAAGCTTAGTCAGATACTTTAGCTAAGCTTGCTCGTCTAGTACACACCGCCGTGAAGGTGATGGGGAGGAATGAACTCCTGCAGGCTTTTCGTAGGCAAGCCTAGAGAATAGTGACAGATTCATCACATATCCTCCACACAGAATATAAGATCCTGCCCTCTAGATGATAGAGTCCTGTAAACTAAAATAAAACTCAAAACAACTCATTTGTTCCTACCTGTAGAGATTGTGAAATACTTTCATGATGTTTTTCTGTGGTGTGAAAGAAATGTGTTACGTTTAATGTTTTTATCAAGGGATGTGTGCAACACTTTATGTGCAATTTATGGTTGTGACTGGTGCAGTTGGTGCTGTATTTTTTGTTTATATACTGTATTCTGTCAAGGCATTCATGTATGTGCAGCTTTCAAAAGAAATGTTACATATTTACATTTTAGTCATTTGATTGTTGTCATTTATAGTCTAGTCATAGTCAACAAAAAACATTTTAGTCTAGTTTCTGTCCAGGCTATGGCGGTCACCATTGTTCACAGCCTTTGATAATGAAATGAGCTTACCTTTTATAAATGTACTATGTTGGTGTGCTCGTCTGCATGTTACAGTGGTTTGTCTATGGACTGTAATAATAATGGACCCGTTGGTTTGTGGACGGCCGTTTTGAAGCCTTGAGTTTGCATTTTGTCCGTCGCCATCTTGTCTCGTTAAGGTTTTATTCGTTGATGAAAATGGAATAAATTGTTATGTTTACGTGGTTCATTTTTATTTAGTTCTACTCTAATTTTTGTTATGTTTCCCTTTTCATAAGAAACAGTTATTGTAGGACTAAATGACACATGAGATTTCTTTTACTGAACATTGCATCATGGTTCAGAAGCTGTTTTTTATGAAACATAATTCGCACATAAATATAAATAACTGGTAACTCCAGCTGTTATTATTACCATTAAGGTTCAGTGAATAGTACAGTATTTACCTCTAAAAGGTAGTGGAGTGAAAGTACAAAGCAGCAAAAAATGGAAATATTCCAGTGTTTTACTTTAAGTACCAATCTGAAGAAAATGCATTTAGTTACATTTCACCGCTGGTCATACCTCTCAGCTTAATGGACAGTCACATGCTGAAGCACAAGAGTGGATTTTAACATTAGGAAGCAAGGTTACATCGTTTAATGGAACGTTAAAACGCTCTTATCAGATCTGATGGAAGCGCGGAGATCAATAAAACAATCTCTGTGTCTAATCAGACTCGAATCTTTGTCCCAAGTTATGTTAGTTATCTCCTGGTTACGAGATATATGCTCTAATACACTCACTTTCAACTTTATCATCTTTGTGCATCGCATATTTTGAAAAGGAACTTGGTGAGACCTTGCTATATATAAGCCCTATATGTCCCGAGCTAAGAGAGAGGAAGGGAGAGGTAGAAAGAGAAAGATTGGATCTCGTTTTTCTGACAATCTGCTACTACAAAGGCTGTATCGCTCCTCTGTCCTTAGATTGCAATCTTTCATGGGACGGAAGAGAATACTGTAGAGATAGAACACACTTATGTTTTATCAAGCTGTGGAGGGTGTCTAATGGAGCAGCATGCAATAAAGATTATTCCAGCACTCAGATAAATTTGTCCATAAAAAAAGGGAAATCATCAATGTAAATCTCATTACCGCCAATCTAAAGGTGGCTTTGCTTTTGCTAAAACAAATATGCGACAGGTTACTTCCACTATTATTATCTTATTCACCATTTGATTAAAGCAATATATGTGCTGTATATGATCTGGACTAACAATAAAAACCCACTATACTTCACAAGATCAAACAAACTTACATGTGAAAATCATTTGATTTAACTCCTTTGAGAGCACAGACTAAACACTGCCTACAGGAATAGATCCTTTCTATGTCCAAGAAGAAGGCTCATGCCGCACTGTGTAGATGGCACAGAAGAATTTTTTCCTACAGTGGTGGTTAATTTGTTGCTGTTTGTTCACTGCACCTTATTAGCTGGAGGCAAATGTCAAGAAATCATACAAGCCTGGAAAATTAATATTTAAGGACTCTCATTTATTAGCTATTGTCCTGGGAAATGCATGCTGCTGCTCATGCCATACTCCACTATCTCCATGTGCACGCACACATCTCCATGACATCAACCTACAACAAGACCACAATGAAAATTCTTATTTTTTTGTGTTATCCTTGATGTTCTTTCAATTGTGCAGGTACAATGGTGCTGCATCTATATGTAAGTCTTTTAAAAATAGATATTCAAAAGACAAAAAAAAATCCTTCACAATTTGACTAGAAACAGGTGCAGAAATGGAATTTCACACTACTTTCTCTGTCTTGCTTGTGCTGTGTAAAACCAATTGTACTCCTTGTGTGTATGGTGTGTGGTTCCATTTGCAGGGTGACTTAATATTTTCTGCCAGCAGAGTGCCTTCAGGGGGCCTGTGAATCCAGTTGTACTCACCTCCCTCATTTGCCAGGGACTTTTAAAAGAATATGAGACGTCTTGCACCAACTGTGGCTCCTTCTTCCCTTTCAGCGTATTTTCTCCATCGCTCTCATCCTGTGTGCCAGAGAGGTCCACCAGACTCATTAGCGCCCGCCTCTGTGTTTCATGCCGTGTTCCCCCCAAAGGCATTACCAGCACCATTAGCCAAGGCAGTAGTAAGATTTCAAATGGCCTGTGCAGACAGATGCCTTCCAAACCAAAGTGTGCTCCTTTCTTTAATTAGCATTTTCAAACATCAATATATTTTCCCCTGGCCTCCCAGGACCAAAACTCTGCCGAATTAATTATTAACAGCCTTGCTGTCTTCCACTTTCATTTTCTCCCACCTCCTCCTTCGTCCTTTGAAAGCAGTCATGGTTTCCAAGTTTGTGCCTCTAGTTGGGTGTTTGAATGCAGGGTGGACATTCAGTGACTGCTCTCTCCCCCGGGTATGCTTTAATAGCACATATTTTGTGTATAAATGAATGTCGGTGTGTGAGGCTTTGCTGCCCACTGGACAGTTTGTAATTATGTTTGCATTTCCTTCTTTAATGTATTGTCTACTGGCATATTTTGGCATTCATTTTTGCTGTTTCCTAAGCAAGACAGGAACACAATTACCTTCAGAATTCCCCCAGGTGGAGAACAGAGGGTAATATCTTTTTCTCTCTGTCATAAAAGAAAGAAATAGCGAGAGCACAGACTTTTAAAGGATTGGTTTGGAGGGACAATATGGTTTAAGAGATAAAGTTTAAAAAAGGAGCGAGATAACCCTTTTCATCTTTTGGCTTAGGCTCAAATAACCACGGCCCATCAGGACTCTCCATGGTAACCACTCTGGCGGGAGCTCAAACACAGAACCTCTTTATATAAGCCAACACATGCACATGCACACCTCAACTCAAGGTACCAATGACAGCTCATCAGCAGAGAGTCTACTCTATAATGCTTAATCGTTTGTTAGAAATTAATACCTCGCAATGGTTCAATTGTAGACAGGACATTTGACGGTGGTTAATGATAATAACGTTAGAAACACTTATAGAGCTAAACCGAAAAAAAAACTGCTGGAAGACTTTGCAGTCTAGTGTTGGGTATTGTTTGGGGTTTCCGGTACTATAACGATGCTTTTAAAATGATGTCGGTGCCTAAAGGGTGCCTGAAGAGCATATAATATAATTGTTATACTTAATCGTCCCAGTGATGGAATCCTCTACAGTGAAATACAATCACACTTCACACCGCTTACGTAAGCAATGCTGCTTAACGTCAGCATTTTAACCATTGTGTTTAATCCAGCTACTAGCTAACGGTAATGGAGCAACCAATCCAGAGACGACAGGCACAAAAATGAGGTACTGAAACTGTAGTTCCTATTCGGTCTTGTTACTACCGTTTATGTTGGAACCGGTGCCCTATTGGTACCATGTTTTGGTACCCAACCCTAGCGCAGTCAAAAAATATATAACTATTCAAACTGGAAACTGGCTAAACACAGAAAATGTGACATTGCTTCAAGTGGTTTTGAGACAAATTTGAGTCTTATATAGCAGAAACGTTTCCCCAGTGAAACTTAGTGAAACTGAACGAAATGAGTGATAATTAATAATAATTAAAGCACCCATTGTATGCTTTTTTTCAGGTTCATTATTGTATTTTGATGTTGTACCAAAATAGGTTTACATGGTTTGATTTTCAAAAAACACCATATTTTTGTTTTACTGCACATTGCTGCACATCCTGTTTTCACCCTGTGTGTTTAGGTCTCTGTTTAGCAACAGAGTGAGGCCTTTCACTTCTATTCTATCTTTGTTGGGAGGCACACATGCACAGAAACCAGGTAAGAGCACATCAGCTAGCTAGCTGTTTCTACAACAGTAGTAGGCTACAAAGCAGGATTAGCTGGGAGACTACTTCTAAACAAGGGACACTTGTAGAATACCTGCATAACAGGGACATGGAAGTAGTTCTTTTCTAGATTATGGTGACCTAGTGTGTGTTGTAGCAATGTTTTGCCATTAAGAATGAGCTAGCATGCCAGCGCTAACATGCTAAGGTTTGCCACGTCTTGGCTAGTGACATAGAAAGCCATGTAGATTTTGAAAAGCTCAACCGGAGACTGAAGGCAGGACACATTCAATTCAATTCAATTCAATATTATTTATAGTATCAATTCATAACAAGAGTTATCTCAAGACACTATACAAATAGACCACACTCCAGAATTTACAAGGATCTAACAGTTCTAGTAGTCTCCTCCAGAGCAAGCAACAGTGCGACAGTGGCGAGGAAAAACTTCCTTTTAGGCAGAAACCTCGGTCAGACCCAGGCTCTTGGTAGGCGGTGTCTGACGGGCCGGTTGGGGTTGGAATGAAGAGTGGCAACAACAAAAATAGAAAAAATTAGTAGTCTGTAGCAGTTCTTTGTAGTAGTTCATGGCATAGCAGGACGCTGTGCGGCATTACAAGGCACAGCAGGACGTAGCAGGGCACTGCAGTGTAGCAGTTGAACATGGCATCACAGAACATGGAGCGGGACCAAGGCGACAGAAACCTGTATCTCACTCAAAACAGCATGGATAGTTTTTTCTTAAATCTTTATTTATTTATATTTATTTATGCGTGTGGAAGGACCAGAGACACAAACATTTTTCATAATAAGGGGACTTTAAAGAAATGTGTTGAGTGCTTTGTTTTCTGTTAACTTTGAAATTAGAAGTTAGAAGTTTTAATAACCAATACAGTTAAACTGTAAGCCTTTTCTTCTTTTTAAATATGCTTGCCTGTTGCCAATATTTTTAGCGATCCAAAACAAAATGTTACCGTACGTGCCATAATGCTTATGTAACACTGCATACTAGAGATGTTAAGTCTCAGATTTTTAACACATATCCTGGTAGTCAGTGACCGATTTGTAGGGGAGGAAAGATGCCAATCAGCGTTTCAAGAAAACTGCTGTCATTTTCTATTAGATCTAATGTGATCCCAGCAACACTAATCCCCTCCCAGAGTCCATAAACAGGAGGTGTCGAGTTTGAAAGTCAAGGGTTTTTACCAGGCATGGGGGGTTAATCTGAGACGCCATCAAGTTGCATTGTGGGAAAGGGAGGAATTGGGGGGTTTTGGAGCTGCAACAGGACAATCTGTCTCTCGCAAGTCCCCAAAGTGCTATTAAGGTGAACTACTACAGTAAATCCTTTAAACTCCATCATGTACAGGATACCTTCATCTGCTGATGAAGACCATGTGTTATGATCAAAAGCTCCAGTTCAGCTCCTGAATGCTCAAAGTGGTAAGATTAGAAACAACAAGGAAATAAATCGTGATCACATTGAATTCTTTGTTAACTTTGATTATAATATTCTTTTCTTACCGCCTCTTTGCATTATGATATAAATAAATGCTTCTCTTTTGCTGTCTGTGAAGGTTTAATTGCACCAATGAGGTTGTTTTATCTTCCAAAGAGCTGCTACGCTGATATGAAATGTTTGCATACCGAATGTCCAATCTGTCTGCCTTCTCCAGTCCAGAATGTGAGAATCGAGGCAGCCTCATCTTGCACTGCAGAGGCCTCTACTGCGACTCAAGATCAACATGCCATCCTGCATAAGGCGGCTTAAGAAGCTGACACATAGCCTATATGTAATCATGTGGGTTAAACTCACTCAGCCAACATTTGAATGTGTTTTATGTATTAATTTAAGGGTGAAAATCACCATCACTAAACCCACCAGACTCCATTGAAATAGTCACTACTTGTATCATCGTAAAACACAAATAGCATTATACGCAATTCCCTTCACTTAAAATCTATATCTTTCATAAAAATACCCATCGGGGAATGGTAAGGTGGTTGTCGGTCTCTAAATGTTGTAACTTTTGTGAGCGCACCTCTCTCTCTCTGTGCACTGAGCTCCACTGGATCTTCTGAGAACAGTGACGCTGTTATCAATCGAGCATTGATTGGTCAGTAGGCAGTGCTTTTATATCGGTTGACGTAAGCAAATAAGCAGCTCCCAAACAGGTTAGGTCTAGGTGTTCACCATTGTGATTTAACCTGGTAACAAGTGCTCCATCATCATGTTACACGAAACCCTCCACTGAACCTGAAATTACCTTGTTAACGCCAAATCTTGCTTCGTAGTTCAGGCTTGTGGTCTGCTCTCCTCAATTTGATCCATATTATTGTAACACCCTCAGGGCAAGCTGTTGCTTTGAACCAACACAGGTCCTACAAAGTTGCCTGAACATGCTCACCAAGATATAAAGCCATAATCGGATCAATGTGTAAACATCGAAGGTAACATACTGTACAAATGAAATGAATGCAATGCAAGCAGGCAGCTGACAATATCCTTTGTCTCGAGCAGGTGGGGAAACAGATGTTAAAGAAGCACAAGAGCAGACAAACAAAGAGGAAACAGGAGAGCTATCTATGCAAATGCATTTCATCAAAGTTAACCTGTAATAACCCATATCAACACGATTATGCCAAAAGTGTTTGCGGAACCACTTTGAGCACCACATTTAAACTCTTTGATATGTCAATGTTTTCAATTATAAATCACCTCTGCACACCCCTGATCGTCCTTGATTTCTATTGTTCATTTATGTTCAAAGCATGCGCACGCACGCACGCGTGCACACAAACACACACACACACACACACACACACACACACACACACACACACACACACACACACACAGACACACATTGCTTTAGATTATTTTGAGTGATACTATCCTAGTGGAAGCAGTTCAAGCTGCTTTATGCACAAACACACAGGCATTGGCTAATGGGCTAGATGGTCATATGTATCTTAACGTCCTCACTGCAGGCTGCCAAAGATTCAAAATGCATACTAAAACAAATCAAACACATAACTTAAATGACATACAACACAACTTGGTTTTCTTTTTTATGTGTGCATTTAATGTGGCACAATTAAATGAAAAACACATGTTAAGGACAATCAGCGTTTTGACTCGAATAACTAGGAACTAAATGTGTTCCTCGTTTCCTCTGGTCATCAGGTTTAGTTCTGTGTTCCATAAAAGGTTCTTGGTTCCCTCGGGAAGTTTGTTTTAATGGAAACAACCTAAATCAAAAAAAAAAAAAACTAAGCATTCAGTTATTAAAGCAAAAAAGCAAAATAATTGTCATTTCAGAAATGGTTTTCATTTAATTATGAAACATTGATTATGTACTGTATGTCAAAAGGACATACAATTATTTCCACTTCATTAGCACTTTATTTCTTTGCGTGCTTAGTTTTGATTCAGGCATTTTAAATCTTCCACAGCAGCAAGTCTTAAATGCAAAAGGATACATTATGCTTTAAACTGGTATTAGGTCTTTTTTTCTTCGGAATAATACAATCTTTAATCCCTGCTTGCCTGGCTGAGGAACTGAAGCTTTGCAACAAGGCGTCTTTCTTGGATATTTCCTACCGTCTGGATATATTTTTTGAAAAGCTAGTTTGAATAAATTGAACTGTAAAGTGTTTCGTACTGTAAGTTCTTCGATCAGCTGTGACTTGGAGTATTAGCATATGCATTGGATGGGAATAGGCTTGGAGAGAATGCTGCTTTTGTGCGGACTCTCATGCCTTTAGCCTAAAAGCTGAGCAGAGCTTTGTCATTCAAATCCTCCTGAGAGAGCAAAATGTGAAATAATACGAAGGTGGGAGAGGAAATACTTGCTAATTTACATTTACCTCGAACTGACCTTCAGTAAACCAGTAGCCTGTAAAGAACCTGAGTGTTTCTCCAAGAGAGTGCTCCATAAAACGGTGTCTTTTTTTAGTTTGTTAGCCTTAAAGTGACACACTAAACAGGTTTTATTTGACCGAATCTCATTGATTCTTTCCCTACGTGTTCAATTTAATCTCAAAGAGAAACAAATACTTGTTTTGGATCCTTCAGTCCATCTTTACTTCCTTCATCCTAACAGTTAAAAATAAAACAAAGCTATTTGATCAAATTAAAATTTGTTCAAAGATTACAGGACCACCTGTAGCACACTCCTTTCAGGAAGCTCACAATAGTAGTATGATCAGACTGGCCAGGAATATTTTGAGAATCGGCTTCTGTCTTCAAACACTTTAGATGCTTTAGAGTTCATGCTTTTAATCGCATCAGACTTAATAATGCTTTCAGACATCAACCAAACCCTTTTGTTCAACCAGCTACATTAAATCCAGTGCAATATTTTATTTGGGATGAAAGTCTCCAAGACCTTGTTGGTGTGTATGTCTTTTTCCTGTGACACATGTATGTATGTGTTTTGCTTCCTTACGTGGGTGTTTATGTCATTTGTGGCAATGTTTCATGTATGTCTTTTGATGTTATTCATCCTATGTATGTCTGTATGTATGTTTATGTCCTTTTTTATAAGATCCACCCAGGGATGCAAAAAGAATTTCAGCCCTGGCTGACAATAAAGTTGTATTGTATCGTATATCAGTAAATATAAACATCAACATCAAATGGGGCTGTTTTCGATTTAATGCCCTTGAAAATAAGATGATGCAGAGACATTTGTGATGGGCTTTCCATCATCTCCATGCACATACGACCATCTGTAAATCCATCATGTTTTCCGTGCTGTGCTCTTTTCACAGGTGCTGTCATGTGAGCCCTTTTGACATTTGCTTTGGATTGGGTAGCCATCTGTGAATGTGATGAGCTTTTCCCTGTGTTGCCGTGCTACTCATATGAACCATGTGTGGTGCCCAGGGTTGTTTACAATGCAGCCCCCGATCTCTTTTATGTCCTCCTGTCGTTCCCTCTCTGCCTATGTTTTTGTGTCTCTCAGCTTCAATTTTTCATGTGTTATGAAAAACTCCCATGACTCTAACGGTTCTTCTAGTGTGCATAATTGCACAATTAGTACAACATTTGGCACAGGTCTGGGACCAGGCTAAAAGTCTGATTGGGATAGACAGGACCGGTGATGGTGACTTTTCAATTCATCCTGTCCTCCAAAAACAAAGCCCAAGCCCCAATCTCAATGAGGAGATTGGCAGGAACACAGGAATGCAATCAAAGACATATAATGTTGGATAGTCTGCTACTATGATGAGGCAACCCTGTCTCTTAAAGAGAAAACATGTAACATCCATCCATCCATCCATCTTCATCTGTTTATCTGGTGTCGTGTCGTGAGCTGTGTAAAATTTCCGTTTTAAAATTAAAACGACTAGACCTACAGTATGTCATATAATTTTGTTGCGTTGTGTACTTTCACTATCCTACATTTTTCCAACAATATTTAAAGGACACCTATCATGCTTTTCTGTATATTGTGTTATATATATATAATGTTGCAATGTAAAATGCTCACATTAACCGTGGCCAAAGCTTCAAATAATGAGGCAAACAAATGAATAAAAAATCCCTGTTAGCTAAAACCACAGATTAACCCTGTTCTGAATGCTCTGATTTTTCTACTCTGTTTTCTATATAAGGTAATCTGCTCCGGGCAATCTACAGCAGTGTTTACGGGACATCCACTGCTACATGTAGCAACATGCTATTGCCAGGGAAACTTGTGATCTTGGTTGCTGATGTTGTTAATATCTCCGCAATTTTGGATCACAGTCAGGCTGGAACATGACCGCTTGTGTAGGTTTTGGTATATAAACTCCTTATTTGTGATTTTTAACAAACACTGCTGCTACATACTCAGTTACTGCTAACTACATGTGCTAGGCTACTGGGCTGCACACCCATATGCTCTACTGATTGGTTAAGCAAGTCTGTATTTACAAAGTTTCATTTCCGGGATTGGTCAGGTGCCGCCGCAAATTCCGCCGAATGTTTCTTATGTCGGCCGGATGTGCATCACCCTCCTTTTTCTATGTGCTGGCATTCTAAACTCCGGTGGATTCACAAAGACTATGGTAAACTGCTCCTCAGATCTCTGCAGGGTAAATCCCGACAGCTTGCTAGACTATCTGTCCAATCTCAATTTTATGATGACGACTAAAACAACCTTTGAACGTACACATGTTCCACCAAAACAAGTTCCTAATAAACCAGAGAATTTTTTGACTCCCATCCCGGAGTGCTGTGTGGACCAGCCAGACCCTCCTCCGCAGCGCTGTGGAGGAAAATCTGGCAATGCGAGGCTAGTTAAGGCAAAACAGAACAAATTAATCCTTCTACCAAAATGATCTGCTACCATGATGAACATGATGTCAGACCGAATTAAATCAAACAATTAAAACAAACACAATGGCAATTGGTTCTGATTATCAGGTTAGGTGTGATGCATCACGCAACCAATTTGGGGCTACTGTGCTCTAGACATTCATTCACTCCTCTGCATGTTTGGTCCCCTCAGCTTTATCAAAAAGCTCTGATACTCTACAAGAGGATAATAATCAGCCTGCAGACTAAACCTTAAACAGACAAGCTGCTCTGGGAGAATGGGAGAGTTGCTGTAGTTATACAGGATGCAAAAATGCATACGGCAGTTTTGTAAGTGACAGGCAATGGAAAGTGGTACTTATGTGTCATATTGTTGAAGAGATTGCTGGCCAAGCATTGTCTACTAGAAGTAGACATACTACTAGAAGATGACAGAAGAGCATGCAGTAGACAGGACAATATGTTTCTGTTTGTGCGTTGCAGACAATAGGAAAGTGCAGGGCATGCTGCTGATGATAAAAATCATGTAAAACAATCTCAACAATGTGCTTTGTTGCTGGGAAAAAGTGTATTTAAAAAGTTGCTGATAAATTGATTTATCATGTAATTTATCTTTACTCTGTCACATTGACACATTGTGGACAGTTTGTGAGGATTCAGAGCTAAGCAAGTTGAGACTTTGGCCAGAATGCATTTCACCTGCAAGGTAGAGAGTTCAAAGACATCAGAGATTGGCAGTAGGACATTTTATTTGACAGTTTTGTGAATGTTTTGATAGAATAAGCACGGCAGCAAAGTTTACGCAAGCCATGTAAACAAA
Source organism: Etheostoma cragini (assembly GCF_013103735.1). Classification (NCBI taxonomy): domain Eukaryota; kingdom Metazoa; phylum Chordata; class Actinopteri; order Perciformes; family Percidae; genus Etheostoma; species Etheostoma cragini. The sequence goes on from NC_048424.1 coordinate 17,991,827, forward strand.
GCTGCTCAGCCTCTTGAATTTTTCGGCAGACGCGTGTCCTCTGGTAATGCATTGCAGTCAAATTTATGCGGAAATCAAAGATGTTTTTCAACCGCAACCAAATTCATCTATCTAAACTGAACTGAGCTTTGATGCCAGCTTGAATTGGACAAACATGGCAGTGAAAAAGTAATTGATTATTTCCTGGGTTTTACAAGAGGGCCGCTTGGAACTGAGAGTGAAAGTGTGACTTTGTCTCTTTATCTCTACTTATTTCAACATTCTGTCGAGTTTCTTTGAACGACGCTGGCTGTGAAGGTAATCTGTGCGTGTACGCTGCAGCTTGCAGCCAGACAAGGTGTTTCCTTTGATACGCTGTGGATGAGGAACTTTTGGCTTACAGGCATTTCCTTCAGCAAGGAACATTACATAACGCCAAAAAAAGACACAGCGCTCATTTTTTGTTTGAGGTTGGCCAGGTTCTTTCAACATCTTACATCTAACAACAGTTAAAACAGTATGTGAAAAACACATGTGATAAGGAACAAAGAGCCCACTAATTTCAGAATCTGCTTCTTTTTTGCATGAAAAAATAAATAATTTGAGTCATTACGTGACATTCGGGCTCATTTGGAAATGCTTTCTTGTTTGATTTTTTTTAAATTAAATTTGTTTGTAAAAAAATGAAAGAGAGAAAAATAACCATCAATACATGTTTGACCACTTGCAAACATTTGTGAATTGGGATTGTTTTTAAATTGGATGCACATTCTAGGCATTCAGTCATGAAATGTCTAAATCACCCTGTATAAGACCAATCCTTAGTACTGGGTGCAAGCCATCTACCTGAGCAAAAAAGGGCAATAATGATAAAAAACTGTCAGTGAGTGAGCATGCACAATACCAAGAGTCTTTCAATAATATTGAGGGGTTAATGTATAAGTGTTAAAGTCAATGTATAAGTGAAGCCATCTAGATGGCTACATTTTAGTTCAAAAACCGCATACCCTCCATGTTAGCTGATACGACATTTTCTGACAAAAAAAAATCACGTCAAATTACACATGTCCAATAATTTTGTCCCCAAAGATGGATTCTGTCATTTTAGGGATAGCAGCTTCACTGCCCGAGGTTGAGAGTCACTTGGCTACACCTTGAGTATATCGCAATGATGTCATGCAGTTTAGGATAGGTTGATTAAAGACATTATTGGATTTTTTTTCTTTGGCCTTCATAACACAACGGTTGTTGATGACTTGGTAGTGCGTCTCCCTCACTCTTCCACACGTCATCTGGTTATAGGCATCCAAATCTTTGTAGAATTTAGGGTCTGCAGCTGTGTATGGGCTCGGAGACAATACAAGCTAGTTAACTAGCTATGTCAGGATGTGCAACTAAAGGAAGAATCACCGGGTTGTCATGGATCCAAGAAGAGAGAGACAACTCGTAGAGATCTGCACCGCCAAGACACTATAATTTCTCGAAATATTGCGCCTTTTCTTGTGGTCCAAGGCCTTCCCTACATGCCTTTGCATCTCTGATGCTTTTCTGTTGTTTAGACATGGCTACATTCACCTAAAGCATCCAAGTGCACAATACTCCACTGTTCTCCATTTAGTTGTTTACACAAAGTGCCTCCAATAAGGCCGTGCATCCGGGTTACTGCCAAGAACGTCACGTCAGTGAAAACCCTCTACATATCATCATCTAAAAGCCAGCAAACCACCAGGATGTTTTTGAATTACCCAAACTAAACTTTTTGAAATTGGTATGAAAACTGGCGATTATAAAGTACAACACAGTCGGACTGTGTTATGGGTCAGCTGTTTTTTCTCCGTCCTGTGAGTTAGTTCTTTTCCCTTTTCCCCTGTGTTTCAATCTGTTGTGTTGTCTTTGCTTGCCGTGGCAGGAGGCGCGGCTTGAGGTTCTAGGTTAACGGGCGTGGCCATTTACTTCCGCACAGCATCTACACAGCTGCAGCTCATTCCACGACTCACCTATGCAGTACATCCAACCAGGCTGTTCACCTCATCAGTGCCAGATTGTTAAACTGCTTATGTGGTAACTTTGTGTAACTCCGTGTTTTCCGCCAGTGTTCTTGTGAATTCCTCGTGCCTGGTTTAATTGTGTTTTCCTGTGTACAGATCCCGCATTGTAACTGCTGCTTCCCTGCTACTTCCGCATGTGACCTGCTCTGCTGCCTCCCCGCTGGGACCTGTTGAGCCGCGGCTCTGTTGCTATCTGCAGTGCTGCTGACTTCTACGTGGTATAGCGCGTCTACCACTCTATTGGATTTCCTCAGCAAGTCTAGACTGGACTCTCTCAGCCTGTCGGCCTTCGAGTCTCAGTACTGCCTGGATTCCTCTCTGCCTAACTCAAGCTTCCTTTCCATCTTGAAGCTACTGTCCAAATCTCCATCCTTGCCTATTCACTGACCGTCTGTTCAATTAACATTTCTAACTGCTATCTGCCTCTGTGTGTGTGTGTGTGTGTCTCAGTGTTTTGGGGTTAAACCATTTTCTGCTCAGCCAATTGTTTAAATTCTATACATTTTCAGGTTTATAACTGTTTTTAGAGGATTTATCAGAATAGTTTTTTTTTTAAATATTTTGTACTGCAGCTCCTTTTCACCCTGTGTTGAGCTCTCTGTTTTAGCTACAGAGTGAGGCATCACAATTCTGTTCAATCTTTGGGAGTCGCACGTGTGCAGGAGCTAAGACTAGAACACCAGTCATTAGCAGAGTATGAGGGCATGCCACTCTAGCAGCTAGGCGAGCATTATAATGTGTTACAAAGTAATGCACGTTTGTCTCTGAAGTAAAGGCTGGACTACAATAGAGCTGTTTGGAGCAGTTTGTGAACAGTGTTTTCTGTTGGAGATGGTAAGTGCCTTTGGGGTGGACATTGGGCTTTTTCCCTTTATGAACCATGCACAAATATATTTTCCAGACTACAAGTTGCTCCGGAGTATGAATTGCATTGGTCAAAAAATGTGTAATGAAGAGGAAAAAAACTAATTGGACGGGACTGTCATTTATTTAACCAAATCTAAGACCAAGAACCAACATTTACACAGACCAACAGGCTGAATATGGTAGGTGTTCGGTATGTTAACAGTAACACATTAAGTTATTTAACTACACAACAGCACACAGAACAACTACCAGGACATGGAGTCGTAACTGCACCATTGACCAGCCTCTCCCAATAGCCCGTTGTTCAAGCATCCATCCGTGAACCCGTTCCTCCAGCTCTGGCCATCTTGCTTTCAGCCTGCGATTAGCATGCTTTTTCTTCATTTCAGTAAGAGTGACCTTTTCCCCAGTCCCTCACAAGTTTCTGACTGACTCCAAACTTTCTTTCTGCCGCTTGATCGCTGTTTTCGGCTGCATATTTTTCTACCTGCAGTTTGTGATGCAGAATAGGCTTTTCTTTTGGGGTGCATTATGTTTGTGTTCAGTCTTTTTCAGTTGTCTTTAGGAGCAGCATATACAGTTGTCACAAGCCTAGAGCGCCCTCTCGTAGCTGTAGACGGTAATGTCAGTATGAATTAACAATTAAAAAGATGTTAAATTATGTGTATTTTCATATATAAGTCGCACCTGACGATAAATTGCAGGACCAGTCAAACTATGAAAATAGTGTGACTTGTAGCCCGGAAAATACGGTTAAACAAAGGAAAGGGAAAAAGCCAAAAAGCATAATATAAGTTGAAATAATTTATTTGGTATCTATCAGAAGTATATATCTCAAAATCATTGTGTGTATCAGCGTACTGGAGAAGTAGTCCCCACCAAAAATGTCTGTCCTCCCTACAACCATTTAGCAAAGAGAGTAGGAAAATATTGATGACTCTGACAAAAGCTTGTATTATGCTTGTATGCACATTTCGAGTTATTTGTCAACCCGGGTGGTCTTCTCATTGGGAGATGGAGCAAGAGCCTCCTGTTGTTGTCAATTGACACAAATTCCTTTTGAGTTACAAAGTGGACCAATATCAATATTCATACTCAGTATATTTTCCCACAGACCAACAAGTTTGTTATACAGAAATATACAATTTTAATATCTCAGTGGGACATCAATTTTGTTCCCTACCATTTACACAAGATAAAGTAAATTGAATAACACACAACACAGTGCACACTATTGCAGCTTCACACACTCGGCTCTGAAAGTTTGACTATGAAGTCTAAAGTAACAGAAGTCTCGTAACTCTGAGATGCCCGTACAGTGCATCTGCAGTGCTAACAAAAGTCTCACTTCCCTCTCTATTAGCACCATGACATCATCTTATAACTACACTGCGAATGTGTAGCGGAATACGCACTCTACTTAATTAATGGAATTGCAAAGGCCGCTCACTTGGACGCTTGCTTTTCAGCCTTTTTTTTATTACCGGCTTCAGTAAATTAATTGGGTGAATCCCTCATTCCCTTTAGCTGGCATCAGAGACAGTCAAACAGAGATAAAAAAAAAACTTGGATCTTACAAACCTAAAAGATGTCTGATGCCGCAACAGAAGGGGTGATTAAAAAGGTGCAGAATTGGTTTTAATTCTTTTCCTTTTCTCACTAGTCGTACATCTTGCGTATTTGGATTTCTTTTGATAAAAAAGGCCTTTCATTGGGCTTTACAAGAGTAAAACATTTTCTGATGATCTGATGAGGATCTCTTTTTTTTCTTTTTTAAGTTGTGCACCCACCGTTAAAAGACCAATCCCACAGTATATCCTTAGCCCTCCATTGAAGCAGCTAGGAGTACAGAGGGCACACAAGGGCACCCTGACAGCAGGTGTTGAGGGGGGAACACAGTTTTTTGAGAAGAGTAAATTTCTCACTTGGGTTCCTGTTTGATTCAAAACAGCTTTTCTTTTCTTAAAACAAAGCCCGTAATTAGAGGCCCAGGCTGGCCGCTGCTCGATAGAATATACTGTGCAATCAGCCAGGCTTAATGTTCTCCAGAAGACAGAGATCAACCTGCAATATATCAGGACAGCTTATTCAGGCAGGGACACCATATCAGGCGTCAGATCAGAGGGTTCAATAATGGCTTCATCTGAGCCTCCCGGAATTAAATGCTGGGAAATGGAGAGAAAATCGAGCCCTTTAAACTTTGAGGGCGCACGTGACCTGGAAGATTCCTTTTTGAAAAGGGCCAACAGAATGACAGGTATGAACTAATACACAGGCCTGAGCAATTTAGCCCAAACTAATTCCAGCTCTTGAGTTCCAATCTCTTGTCTCTCAAGTGCTTCTGATATTTTACATTCTGATGCTGCACACAAGAGGCGTTAGAGAGGGAAAGAGAGAGAGGAAGAGACCATGTTTTTGAAGGAAAAATCAACCAACTGGCAGTTTAAGTTAGACAATTTTTTCAAATATTTTCATAAATAAAAAACTCAACTGACAGGGTACATGAAATATCTCACCTGTCCACATCTGCCCTTACCCAAAGTCCATCCCCTTCTTATCATACCCTTGTCCCCACCTGGCCAGCCACGCAAAAAAGGAAAACATGTAGGACGGGTGTGAAGAAAATAAGTCATAATATGGACAGTATCTATATCGCTCTTCTGTGATTAATCACCATCCTCCATGGACATTTATTTTCTGTTTTCTACACAAAATAATAATTTAAGAATAAAGCTTTATCTAAAGTTCCCATGGCATGAAAATTTCACTTTATGAGTTTTTTTTAACATTAATATGAGTTCCCCCAGCCTGCCTATGGTCCCCCAGTGGCTAGAAATAATGATAGGTGTAAACGGAGCCCTGGGTATCCTGTTCTGCCTTTGAGAAAATGAAAGCTCAGAGGGGCCGATCTGGCCCCTTATGAGGTCATAATGACAAAGCTTATCTAGTTTGAGCGTTCGCCCCATGTTGGCTGAGTCGTCCAGCCGCACAGGGTTTAAATCCGACCTGCTGCCCTTTGCTGTGTGTCATCCCCCGTCTCTCTCGACCCCCTTTCAGTCTATCCACTATCACTATAATAAAGGGAAAAAGCCCCCCCAAAAAATCTTAAAAAAGTACTTTGCAAAAGTCAGTATAGTCAAGTTCTGACATTTTAGGGGAGATAAACATTAGAAAAACAACAGTTTGACTATAACAGCAGCTAATTTTAGGAAGCCAGAGAAAAACACATAACATGTAAAAAGAAAACTTTGGATTACAGAGAGGTGCATTTCTCCTCTTTTGGTAAACTCTAACCACCATCGCTTATCTCCAGCCCCTTTGCCAAACTAACACAAATGGGACCAGTCTATCAACTAAGCCCAGAGAGACCAAACGCCATCAAACTCTTGGTAAGACAGTGAACAAGCAGACCCTTCAAAGAAACACAGCGTTGATTGGGTTTTTTATTAAGTAATGTAACAACCTATTTTGAAATTGTAAATCACTGCACGTTTAAAAAAAAATACACATTACTGTAATGTGCTTTTTAGCCCGCTTAAAGCTAATGTATCGTGGAGTGTAGTAAAGTAATGTAAAAGTAGTGTAATACATAAAAATCCAGAGAAATTAATATAGTAATACAACTAATTACTCTCAAATGAGAGTAACTAATAATCTATAATGTATTACATTTTGGAAGTAACTTGCCCAATACTGATGTTATTTGTAAGTCATATTTTGCCAACACAATACAACTTCAAATTAAAGAAAAAACTCATACCATATTATAAATACGCAAACAAAAGCTACAGCTGCCTTACAGGGTCCTTAACCTTGATAAGAAAGTTTTCATTCTTAAGGTAGGATTGTAGTGAGAAGTATGCCATATTTTCATCTCTGATCCTGTACATTCATGTCTGAGGCCGAGCAGCTGTGAGAATGTGAGAAAAAATATCTGTCCAACAGTGTAAACATTTGAAATTCAAGGAACAAAGTTGCGTGTGCGTTATCTGTCTAGACGTATCCGGGCTAGTGGAATGGAGCCAAGTTACTCAACGTGAGAGATCAAAGTTGTAGTCAGGCGTGCGCGGAATGGAAGTCGAAGTGGGTAGTTACTGAGACTCAGGATTTGCGTCCATCAACGTAAGCCTTGGCTGCCTTTGTTCTACATAGAACTCAGTAAACACAGCAATTTCACTTCTCCAGTGTGTAGAGCTCATATTTGATTCATATCCACAACATATTATTTCATCTATGATGTCTTTCCCCGCCTGTGGAACTAAGAGGGCGAAGCTTACGGAGAGCTTGTCCTGGATAATCAAATCCTTATCTTTCGAGAGGAAACATGGTACTGTCTTAAAGGGACATGGTGCAAAGAACAAGCAAGGCAGCTTTACTTTTATAACCCTTGCCTTTTGTCTTTTTGTCTTTTTGTTTTTTTTCAGTCCTTTCCAGTTTTGGTTATTATAGATACGCCCTGTCCGACTGTCTGACCGATTGCCAGCATCACAGCAAGGCTTTATTTCCCCCTATCCCTCCCTTTCTCTCTCTATTTCTCATCACCAGGCCTCATTCTTCCCTGCTTTTGCACCCTCTTTTCTCTCAGCACACAAGCGCAGCAGCCATCCCGTTCCAACCTGCTGTCCGCTTGACAGAGCATGGGAGAGATGATGGAAAAGCACTTTGCCCAGGCATTTGAAAGACTTTTTTTGAGTAGAGGGAGCGGCCTCCTTAAAAACTCCTTCTGCAATATAGAAACCGGCAGCAGGGTCAGAAGAAATCCAAACTGAAGGAGGCATCCAATAACGAGCGTGTGAATTTAAAACACCTTTTCTCGAGGCGATTCTTCTCTACTTTCTTTCAAGGTGCAGGGGAAAAAAAGGGGGGCAAACAAATTACACACATTAATTCTACTCTGCTAGGCTCAGGGAATCCAAGCCTACTGTGTGGGATGGAAAAAGTTGAGTGAAAAAAAAGAAAAAAAAAGCACAGCCTGCCTGACTAAATGATGGTGTTGGGATTATTGGGGACCACCAGTTCAGTGAAGCAGAAAATGGGAATGTGCTTGTGAGGGCCCACCAGTCTACTTGAGGAGTAACCGCTGGCTCCCTGAGAGACAGACGGGGGCAACCTCTGTGAAATGTTCAGCCAAATAAAATCTGTCCCATACTGCACCGAAGTGTCTAATTGTACCTAATTGGAATTCAGCATTTCAGGACCTTATTGAATTGAGTTCATTACAATTTGAAACTATTTTAAAGGACTTAATTTAGGATGGGGGGAAATGACTCAATCACTATGGGACCATAATCAAACTTTAGTATCTGCTATTGATTCATTCCAGCAGTGCAGCCTGTGTTTGCTTTTGTGTTCTTACCCAGAATTCTGTTTTTAGGATTTATGAGAGGTGGAAGCTATTCCAATAATGTCTTTAAAAATCTGAATCATTTATACATTTATTCTGTTGTTCTTTCAAAATTGTCATTTCTTCTTACGTTGACTATGTTGTTATGTTACATAACACATTCTGACTGAAATTGTACATAAATTGCTGGGTTTCTTTTTTTCGAAAAGCAATGCCCCCTCCACTATTTTCTGTGTTTTCTTTGCACCATCCCCTTGACACCAAAGAAATAACTATTGGAACTCCCTACCCACAAAGTGTATTGTAGCACACATTGTTGCCATTAATAACTAAAAGACTTGTAAGATTTGTACTCCAATAAAAACATAACACATTAATGGAATAAAAGTTTTCACAACCACAAATAGGCACATTTGAAGTGGAAATAACAAAATGCCCTGTTTCCCAATTATTCTATGTATCCTTTACTTTTTTACCAAGAGCTCACTTAGTCACTTCATATGTTCTTGCACTGCCAGACGTTCTTCCACAGCACTGACAAGGAGGGTCTGGCTAGTCCACAGAGCATTCTTGGGATGGGAGAAAAACCTGCTCTGGTTTGTCAGCATTTTTTTAAACAGATCACAAATGCCTTGGCCGGCGCTAAGCATTGGACGAAGCAACGGTGCTTCTGCAAAATAGCCATGTTTTTGGTGGAACACGAGTACATTGAAAAGTTGTTTTAGTCATGCAAAAGAAAACTCTGATTGGACAGATAGTCTAGCTAGCTGTCTGGATTTTTTCTAAGCTGTGAACTTTGCACGTAATTTTGTACTACAGTGTACTGTGGGATGACAAATAGAGAAATCTTGAATCTTGAATCTTAATATGACACCTGTATTTAAATCTTTGCTACTTTACTCACTATAGTACTGTTCCAGCCCATATAGACTATCCTCCCTCCAGCAAGAAAGTTAATTTAAAAATCAACTCACTCTTCCTTGTAACAATTTAAATACGGTACCTTAGTCTTAAACAATAAAACTTCAATTATTCCTGTAAAAAAATGGCCATTGAAGTTTGATTTGACAGGATAATATATTTCAAAGAGATAAATTGAATTTTATATATATTCTCAATAAATCTTGAGACACTTAACAGATAGAGTAGGTCTAGACCACAGTCTTTAACCTTTTATTTAAAGATTTTTTGGGGGGGCTTTACCCTCTATTTTAGTGGATAGACACGAAAGGGGAAGAGAGACAGGGGTTGACACACAGTAAAGTGTCGTAGGCCGGACCCGAACCCGGGATGCCGCAAGACCCAGCCAACATGGGGCGAACCCTCCCACTGGGCGAGCCAGAGGCCGCCCTACACCCAATAATTTATAAAGTCCCAACAATTCCCCCAAGAGCAAGCATGGAGCGACAGTGCGACAGTGTGCAGTAGGTAGAAAAAAAACCTTTTAGGAAGAAACCTCGGCCAGACCCAGGCTCTTGGTAGGCCCAGCACAATAACTTCAGTTTGACATCAAAAATGTGTAGGTCATCCATGATTTTAAATCTTTAATGCATGCTAAGATTTAGAAAATGCAAGTTTAGCTAACTGACTGATTTCAAATGGTTTGATTGAAGAGATACAGAAAAAAAATAGATAACCCATATATGAATTTGTGAATCAATACTATAGATCATGTTAGATTACAAACTTTTTTTACTGGCAGCCCATGTTACAAATTCCAGTGATCGCTACATATAAAAAACAGCGCAAGCAAGTATTGCATTAATTACTCTTGAGCATATGGAAAAATCAATCTAGGCTATTTTCCACAAACCGTGTCTCTGCTACCTCGGGGCTGGCTGAGGCTGCAGCAGTTTGGACAGAAAGCGCGAGTGTCCAGTGTGATGGCCGCTGGCCCCAAAAAGCCCCCAAAGTGATTTCCGTTGCCTTTTGGAGGCAGAGGATGAAGGTGCTCCTCAGTTGCATCAGCCAACCATAGAGACAATAATGTGTTGTCTGGAATACAGATGTTCTCTCTGTTGATGCCTCCAGGCTACGCTGGCTTGTCCCAACAGCAAAACAGAAGTGCAGCCAACTTTTTCTTTCTGTCAACTTCCGAATCCTGCCTGACTTGAATCCCTTAGTGCTTCACACAACCTCAAAGAGCTGTGTGCAATTACTGATTATCACATGAAGCCAATCACCACTAATGCCTGGTCTAACATGTAGTCTGTTCAATATGTTAAAAACCTGAGCCTGCTCAAGATGTTAATTCCTGGACTTCTCTAAATGACTTCATGAGACTTAACGTCTTAACGACAGGGTTGGAAACTATTTCAAAGATACACTTTTTCATACATACCTATTGTTTGAAATGGTCTTCACAGCCCAACAGCAATAACTTACTCATGGGCTTCCATGAGTCCATCATCTGTAATTGCTGTAATCCGGTGAAAACAGAAATTCATCAATCATTGTCTTGCAGGCTGCTTGAAAAGAACCAGGGAAATGCCTCCTTGCCTAGTCTTGCTTTGGCAAATCTTCCTTCACAGCGCTGTGGAGGAGGGTCTGGCTGGTCCACAAAGCATTCCAGCATAGCTCTGGTTTATTGGCATTTCTTTAAACCAATCACAGTCGCCATGGGTGGCACTAAACGCCGGACAGAGCCATGGTTCCTCTTCAAAAGTTTTACAAAGTACACACAATCTATACTTTTGATGATAAGAACAGCAGCCCAGTATATGTCCCTGGAAACCTTTGAACATTCCCAGTTGAGATTTCTTGTCCAACAAAGCGTAGGGAATTAATCCAAGTCTCCAGAAAGACACACAGACTGAAGAGGATGGGGAAGCAGAAGCAGAAGCGGGGGGAAAGACTTGGAGCCGGAACAGGCTTCACCTAGCTCCACACAAACCTGCCATGCCCAGCTTCTTTCTTGTCAACGTCTGCTCTCTCGTCAACAAGATGGCCGAGATGAGAATCCGGACTACCAATCACAGATGGGACAGGCTGTCATGATAATAGCTGAGACATGGCTACATGAGAACATCCTGAGTACAGCTGTGGAGCAGGCCGCAGTGTTTACAGATCAGCCGCACACTACAGTTACCGTCATGGAGAGACATTGTGGTGCAGACATGGAATTCCTGCTGCTTAAATACAGACTGTTTACCCAAGGAGTTCACCACTGTGTTTGTGGGTGCTGAATGTCCACCCACAAGCTAATGCTAAGTTAGCCATGAAAAATCTATCAGTACATCAGCACCAGGTCAAGCGGGCTCAATCGGAAGGCACCTGGACCTGACGGGCTCCCAGGGCGTGCACTAAAGGTATTTGCTCACCAGCTTGCAGCTGTTTTGACCAACATGTTCAACAGGTCAGTGAAGGCGGTCACAATTCCTACCTGACTAAAGACTGCTACCACATTCCTGTTACAAAACAGTCAACTGTTAATGTCTGAATGATTACCGACCAATAGTATTAACACTATTCACAAGGAAATGTCTTGAAAGATTGGTACTGAACAGAATCAAGGCCTTCATTCCAGGTAACCTGGACCAATACCAATTTTCCTACAATGCCAACACATGCACTGATGACGCCATCTCACTAGCACTTCACACTTCCCTCACTCACTTGGAGAACCCCAATCCCTATGTCAGGATGCTATTTGCTGACTTTGGTTCAACGCCATCAACTCCAACAAGCTAGTCAACAACCTGCTGTCACGTGGCCTGGACTCTCACCTCTGTCGGTGGATTGAGACCCCCAGTATGTCAGACCTGGAAATCTCACCTCCTCCCCCACCGTTCTCAACACTGGCATTCCCCAGGGCTGTGTTCACAGCCCGCTCCTCTACTCTCTATTCACTCATGACTCTTCTCCTATTCATGACTCCTTATTCAAATTTGCAGATGACATAGGTGTGGTGGGGTTGGTAACCAACAATAAGGAGACCGCCTACAGGGAGGGGTTACAATCACTGGTGCAGCACAGACAACTTAATGCATAACACAAAGACAACAAAAGAAATCAAAATTGACTTTAGGAAACGTAAAAACAAGAGCCACAACAGTCTTGTGATACATTGAGAGGAGGTGGAACAGGTCCCAAGTTTCAGATACCTATGTGTGCATCTAGCAGAGGATCTTCCCTGGAGAGTGAACACCAAGTGATAGGGGAAAAGGCTCAGCAGGAACTCTTTTTCCTGCTAACCCTAAGATGCACCAGGCTTCCGCAGAAACTCCTCACAAAGTTTTACAGATGCACAATAAAGAGTGTCCTGGCATACGAACAGTGTGGTTTGTCAGCTACACCACTGAGTAGAGAAAAAACCTACAGTGGGTAAATAAAACAGCCCATAGAATCAGTGGTGCCCCTCTCTCAAGTCTTGAGGACATACAGTATACTCCAGTAGGCTGCGGAGAAGAGCAACAAGCATTAGAGCGGACCCAACACACCCTGGCCATATCGTTTTTGATACCCTACCCTCAGGCAGGCTCAGGGTCATGACGGCGTAGACAAACCACATAAGAAATAGTTTTTTTTCCGGGGCTATAATCAAAATGCTTAAACAGGGGTGGGCAATTCATTTTCTCAAGGGGTCATATGAGAAACAGGGACTGTTGTGGCAAGCCAGACCAATAGGCTAATCTCAATTCTGTGCAATAGTAATTCTATCTCTTTATGAAAAGCATTTAAAGGTCTCTGGTAAGCTGCGACTGGTGTCACAAACACAAACAAGTGAAGCAGATTTAGTACAAATCAGAATTATGTCACTATTTAATCAACATCCAGGGATGCAATTGTGACCAATATGTGCAGATTTTCTTGCAATTTTTCAAAGAACAGCATTCAATTAACTTTACAAAGTGCTATTACTACTTCTTTTGTAGTATAACTACACAACTAGCGTTTTTATTTTTTATTTCTTCGAACATGAAAAAGTGAAGCAGACATAGTACATAATGCCAACATCATGTCACTAGTTTGCATGTTATGTGCTAATAGGCCCTTGCCTTTCAGTTTGGTGTTTAGTTCGTTCATTAGTGCAGTCACACCAACAGCAAATGCAAGATCAGCCACCCAGTTTACTTCTGAGAGCTCTGGGATGTCTTTGCCTTTCATATATCAAAACATGGTTCAGTTTTAGCACTGACTTACACAACACTTGCTGATGCAATGCAAACATACCAATTTCCGTTCTGAGTTAATTTCAGTCAATTTATCTTGCATCCGCTTCAGAATATTTGGACAACCATTGGTTGCAACACATGCCAGTTTTAAGTCCCATTTATCATCATTGACCGCATTATTGCTGCCAGATCCTACGTTATCTCAAAGTCCTTCATTATCCAACGTACAAAGTACCTGGGTTGTGTGGTGAACATCACAGCTTTCGTCCAGAGCCTAGGAAAAAAGTTTGTCTGCTTTGCAGCTGAATCTCCAGGTTTCCTGCAATGTACTCAATCCTTCTCGTTACCGTTTGCCTGGAAAGCAGAACGGTTTCAAATGCATCTTTTCCTCTAGGCATATTTGTGCAGCAGAGTCTACCAAACACTCTTTAATAAACTCTTACTTACTGTTTTTTGGTGATCTTTTGGGAGATCACAGAGCTGGTCTTGGCTGCTGTATCCCTGGATGTGCAACGCTTGGTAAAAAAACCTTGTTTAACTAGCAAATCTTCAGATGTCCATGCCCGCTCTGCATTATAATCCTTTAACACAGCGATCTGTTCTCCGCAAACTAAGCCCACGGCTTTACCTTTGACTTCAGTAAATAAATACTTAGAAGTCCAATTTTGGTTAAAAACTTGGTACTCTGTATCGATCTCTCTTTCTTTCCCATGAGCTGGGAAAACAGCTCATTCACATCCATGTGCTCGGGCCATATAATAACCAGGCCTGCCTTAAAGGCTAAGCTAAGCTGGTATTGAACCATACCGTGTTGATAATGTACTGTTTTTTTAGCATGGTTTTAATACTTTATTTTTCTTATACTCCTTATGTAACTAGTTATTGTTGCTGCCTTTTTTCTTTCTTATTTATGCTGCTAACTACTCACTTAGATTGATGTAATCTTCAATTTGTTATGTAGTGCATGTATATGTGCAACGATCTACTTAAAATAGCCTCGGGAAGGAACTTGTATTTATGGAACAGATGTACTTTCAAAAGTACAGAAAAAGTCTGATTGGACAGATAGTCTAGCTAGCTGTCTGGATTTACTGTACCGTGCACAGTCAACCATAGTCCTCATAAATTGAAAATTCCAACACAAAGAAAGTTGAAGGTAACAGACATCCGGTCGAAAAAGTGACATTTGCCGGAATTTCTGACGGCAATCCCAAAAGTGAAACGTTGGGGATATAGAGTCTGTAAGTCTACTGGAGAATGGAGGAGAAAACTCAGAAAAAGTTGCCACTGCCGCGGTTACTTGCGCTACCTGCCCCCTGTTAAAAAGGCAAGGAAAAGAAAGACTGAAGCTCTGCTCTGAGGCGGCGATGCAGCAGTGCTTGTGCACGTCTGTGTTTGGGGGAGCTCGCGGGGCAAGGGTGGGGTTAGACGGATCCCCGAGGAGATGCTACTTTCAAATCTTGACATTTACATGGTACGCAAGCATTGCAGTCAAAGCCTTTGCTCCTAGGCCTTCAACACCTTCAACGGCCCATCAGTTCATACTTTCTCTTCCCCCTAAACCTGGAATACGTAACAGCAGGATCTTAAACTGATCCCACTAGGTGATTTTAAACAAATTTTAAGGGTAGTGGAAAAACATATCTTCAGAATCCTGTTCTTGGTTTTAGTGCTTTAGTGTTTTAAGTCTACTTAGCACTTTTGTTTAAATATTGTAAGTAATACATATTGTGTATACTTTTGTAATCTGATTGTTTGTCTGTAACTGATTTTGTGTATTGTCGCTCTTGAGAATAAGACCCTGGGCCCCATTTTAACAATCTAAGAGAACGGCGTGAAGCACATGCTGCAGGTGCATTTAGGGGGCCCAAATCCACTTTTGCTAGTTTGACGGAAGAAAAAAAGGGTCCGTGCGCTAGGCGCATGGTTGAGAAGGGTTGTACTTAGTGTCTTCAATAATTCATGGGTGTGTTCTTTGGGTGTAACATGCAAAAAACCAATCAGAATGTCATCTCCCATTCCCTTTAAAAGCCAGGCGCGTTTGTATTTTGGCACATTGCTATTATGATGGTGGATTTGCACTGTGATATTTTTTATTTTAAATCTTTTGTGTTGTGTATGCTGCTGCTCTTCCCTGTGTCTGTGTAACAAGCATAGTGTGCACGTGTTGTGCACGAGTCTAGGCGTGTTTTACTGATGCGCTGTTGAAATTCAATGAAATGTTGTCCTATTAACTTTAGACCAGGTATTTGTTGGTCGATGGCACGATCACTTTCTGCTGCCTCAAGATAGCAATAATCATCATTCAATCAATCATTGCTATTTGTGTCACCTCTGCACCAGGTGCAAGATAGGACCCCCTGTGTCTCAATGACATTACCTGTACAGTATAAATAGAGGTTAAATAAAAAAACAATAAAAATAAAAATCTGCCTTTAAAAAGCACATTTTTATAGGAGATTTTGAACAAAGATGATTGTATCTTAATGCATAAATGCAGTCAGTGAAATACAAAATCTGATTTGCGGTACATTCTTCAGCAGCTAAAGCTAGGGATTGATTTAAATTAAACTGTTACTGTATCAAGTTTGTTTAGGATTGATTAAACTGACATACTGTAAAAAGGATAGAGGTTTTAAAATTGGGACATTGTGTGTGCTGTACGACCATTTTAAAGGCTGAATGCTAAAGCTAAAGCTATGTACAGACATACACATTTAACGTGTTACCTATAGTCTTCTTAGATATAAGAAATTGACCTGACATTAAAAAGGAATAATGGTCCTTTAACCCTTTTACATTTGCATTTGAAATGGTCTGCCAAGTATGTCTTTTAAACATAAAAATTCAGCACAATCAAAGCTAAAAGGTTGTGTAAGTCAATAAACCATAATATTAAAAAAAGTATTTAAATTGTGGCATAAAAAAGAAGGTCAGTGTTTGTGTTTTAAACACACATAACTAAATAAACACACATACATAATGATCCAAAAGATTTAAAAATGTAGAAACTAAGTAACCCAAAACCATTTTTTAATTTTTTTTTAATGTTTTATATATACACTTCTATTATTTTATTTTATTCATTTGCAATAGAATGATGTCACATGGTTTTGCACCGGACACAGTGTGTAACTTGATAGTGTGAATGACTGCTCTAGCTATTTTGTTTTATATTTTAGATTATTTTATACTGGATAATGTAAACAACAATTTCCATTCTTTAAGGGTTAAGAACTTAAGAAATTATTACTTTTATTTGGATTTTACAGTTTACAGATTGTACAGTGCCTTTTTACCAGCTCACTTAAATAATGAATGATCTCTCCCCATTTCATATTGATTATCCAATCAAAGCCCAGTTTTCTTTATTTATCTACTTAAGATAACATTGTGACACATTTTATCTACATACTGTAGATACAACATGTAGTTTTTTCAGTATGTAAATTCAGTAGTCATACCAACGTAATTTGCATTTGTTATTCCATGTTAAAATACATCTGATGATGCAGATGAATTGGTGAGCCAATAACATCCTCACACCAGGAGGCCTTTATGATCATACTGAAACCAGAATCAGACCTTCAGGCGCAGAGGCACACATTCAATTGCCACTGTCTCTGGGCTCTGACCCCAGATCAGCTTTCATAAAAGCCGCTGTGTGAGTTCTGAAATTCAGAGGCTCAGGTGAGCTGATCCTGGGCCAGCGCTTGCGGCGCTGCCTCTGTAATGAGGCACGGTGGGAGGCGAATGATGAGCCGTTTCTCCAGTGAAGGGCCCCGCTGAGGTTACAGAAGCAGCGAATGGCGGGTAATCAACAAGTCCAGCCAGAGGCAGTGTCATGCTCGCTGGATTACTCAATCCACTTTTGTTATCTTCTCATAATGCCGCTCCACCACTTTACTCAGACACTCACTGCTTAGCAACACACAAGGGAGGATGTCGGGGGGGGGGGGGGG
>NC_048424.1:18009150-18010068 GCF_013103735.1 Etheostoma cragini
GTGTCCAAATCAACTCATGCTTTAAAAAAAATATAAATAATTAGCACATTGTAAGTGATAAATCCTGACACTTCAATTTGTGTAGTGCTGTAAATGAAGACACCGTCCCTTATGAAGTTTTAGCTGGATAAAAATAAGTTTTCTATTATCATTTCAAGTTTCTGAAGCCGGGCGCCTGGGTAGCTCACCTGGGAAGATAAGATAATTTGTTTATTAGTCCGCTATGGGGAAATTACTGCACTACACTCTGTGTACACACTTTTGTTAGTACTCACACACAGGCCTGAAATACACACACATGCTCAGGACCTATACATGCACTATACATGGAGAGATGTCAGAGTGAGCGGGCTGCCAGCTGAACCAGCGCCCTGAGCGGTCGGGGGGGTACGGTGCCTTGCTCAAGGGCACCTGGCAGTGCCCAGGAGGTGAACTGGCATCTCTCCAGCCACCAATCCACGCTCCCAACTTTTTGGGTCCATACGGGGATTGAACCAGTGACCCTCCGGTTCCCAACCCAACTCCCTATGGACTGAGCTACTGCCACCCCAAATAATAATAATAATAATAATAATAATAATAATAATAATAAATACTGGTAGAGTAGGATATAGAGCAGGGTTGTCCAAAGTTTTTTTGGTGAGGGCCAATACAGAAAAATAAGCAAAGGCTCAGGCCACACACTAGAGGCGACATATTGACACATGATTACTGTGGAGCAGTGATGCTGTCCTTCGGAGCTGACAAGTCCTCGATTCTCCGCACGTTGTTGAAATCCTGCACTTTTTCCGGGCACATTACTTCTGTGACTTTGATGAGGCACTGCTTTATGAAATCACTGTCTGAGAACGGTTTGCCATGCTGGGCAATAAGTTTAGCTACTTCATAGCTTGCTGCTGTGGCATTTTCTTGTATTTT
>NC_048424.1:18010168-18068710 GCF_013103735.1 Etheostoma cragini
TTCAGAATTTGCTGCGGGCCAATAAAAACTGACCGGCGGGCCGCAGTTGGCCCGAGGGCCGTAGTTTGGACACCCCTGATATAGAGGCTTACTCCGACCTGCGGCCCTTTACTGCATCTCATTCCTCTCTCTTTCTCCCCTTTCATGACTAAAGCTGTTCTATCAAACTAAAGGCCTAAAACGTTCAACAAAATTATTTAAAAAAATACATGAATACAGACACTGAAACTGCACTAATCAATTGAGACATTGAGTAGGCTAAGCGTAATATGAACAGAAGTACTTGTAGTGATGAAGCTCCAGAAAACTATCACCCGAGTCTGCAGTTCCCCTCAGCTCTATGGAGCATTTTAGCATCTTTATTGTTTTGGCTTTACAACCTGCAACTTTAATGTTTTAGTTTGGATCTAATGAACAGTGTAGCACTTAGAAGCTAAAGAGACGGATATTTCTGTGAGGAATTCCCTGAGGAATTTGCGTTACATTTGGCAGGTGCAGACTTGTTGCAATTCAGCGATGCTCCAAGTGCCCAAAAACATCAGTTAATGAAAGTATTATTAGAGTTCACTGAATTCCTACTTTTCACTTAATGTGTGCTTCAACCATACCTCTGTTTGGCTAATAAAATCTGGCTAAGCCAACATTTGTTCTGAGGTCATTTAAAACAAAAGTTTCCAGTTGTTTTGGATTGGTATATTGTATTGACAGTTAGTTAATAGGTGATGAACATAGCAAAGCATTTAGAAGCTAAAGAGAGTTATTTCTTTGAGGATTTCTCTGAGGATTTTTGGATTTAAAATTTGGCAGATGGACAGAAGAACAGCTTACAATAAATCCTAACTTTGCTCTGTGTCAGCTGGATGTGCAATGAAGTAACTCTTTTCTAACATAATTGAAAAACTAGCGTTATAAGGCGCTCACACACCAACGTTGTGTTTACACCTCACTGCAATGCCCCAAGTGGCCATTAATAATCAATTAATGAAAGTACTATGACAGCTAGCTTAATTACTACCTTCACTAAATTAATGTGTGCTTCAACTAGGTTGATGAAACTTGGCTAGGGTTTATTCTGAGATAATATATAAAACAATCTTTTCCAGTTGCTTTGAGTTGCTAATGTATTTAGAATTAAATTACGCGTGTCCTAAAGTTTACCGAGTTTTATAAGAATTTTAAAAAAAATATGAAAAGAAGCACACTGTACGACCAAGGCCAAGTGGTGCATTACCAGCCCACACACAAAGCTGGAGTGGTTTATTTGTGCTTTATTGACAAAGTGTGTTTTTATCCCAGTGTGTAGCTATGTGCCACTGACAGTTCTGACCTATTCAGTGTGGGGATAGTGGCTCAAAGGAAAAATCTCCAGATAGAACGAGTCATCCTATAAAGACATGTCTTTGTACCGTTATCTCACCGAGAACTCCAATTATCTGTCCATTCTGTTAAGCCGCAATCAATTGCTATTGAAAAGGATGGAAACCGATCTGTGGGAAATGTATTTTGGTGGTATTTTTATTCAGCCGGGTCTTCTTGATCTTGGCTTCAAACCACCACATTTCTCCTGGGGGGGGGGGGGGGGGGGGGGGGCGAACAATGACTCACATTCGGGCCAGAAAACCAGGAGCGATTGAGCAGTTTTAATGATACGCATGAAGACTACAAAAAAACAAAAACAAGATCAATCAATATCCACCTCTTAAAGTTAACTTACAAAATGTACTTTAATCGAAAATGTCAGTCACACTCAGTAAGTAACCATCTCTGGTGCTCATCAGTGCTTGAATGCCAATGACCTGAAATCGCTAACTTCAAATGGGCTGGAAGATAAACCTGAACCTAGCTAAAGCTGTCTTTGTGTGTCCTGAGAACCCCTGGTGCTCCACATTTCTGTGACCTAATTTTCCTTTTCACACTGTCAATAACTAAAATGTGCTGCTGCATCAGAATGAACAGAAATCTTTAATGACTTTCTTTTCTTCTTAGTTAGAAAGAGGAACATGCTCCACTAGTTTGGAAGTGCTCCATATACTGAAATGAATACATGCAAGCAAATGAGGAGAGGGAAATGTAAAGCACAGTCAGACCGTGTGCATGAATAGCATCAATGGAAGCGCCACACCGTTGGCGGTGCAAAAATTGGTTGTCCACAGAGGCATCCTTTTTACATAATACTCCACATAACACAGTGCAGTTCTATTAAAGCATGAGCAAAAATGATTATGGTACATATGTACTACTTAGAGCAGCGGATTCAGCTTAACCTTTTTATTCATTTTTGCATATTCAGGACACTATATGTAACAGGACAAGCCAGATAGATGGTTTGTTAACACAGAACCATCAAAAAAGTCATCATTGGAAACTACAAGGGCAGAGGGCAGGTACTTTAAAAAAACACCTGCGAGCTGATTGAACAGTTGCGCTTGTCTCACACACACACACACACACACACACACACACACACACACACACACACACACACACACACACACACACACACCTCACCGGATGCCAATGGGTTCAGTGAGCTGGTAGTTTAGACCAGGGCTGCCAACTCTCATGCATTGGCCGTGAGACACACGCTTATGACTGGTTTCACACGCTCACACGCCACACCCCCGATTTCTCACGCTGAAGTGTCAACCCGGTCGGTCAAATTTTCTGAAAGATGAGTTTATCTATAGATCTACCTGTTGAGCCATTCACGATCGACTAGTTGTGCTTTCGGAGACTGTGAGGGGGTTCAAGAGCGCTCCCCGGCTTTAGGTACGTGCTCTGAGTATCACAGACCCGTCCGTCGCTTCGTGTCCTCTCTCTCTGTAACGATAGAGGTGAGCAGCGCGGATGGTAACGTAGCAACTTCAGTTCATTTTAGAGGACTCGCTCTGCTGGGGGCAGTGACGCGTTGCATCCTTGCAGACCTCCTATAATGAGCAGCATACAGTCACCTCTAAACTATGTCAGAGACCAGAGACCCAAATGGGCCTCAGACGGTCTGCATGAGATCCACCATATCAGCGGAGCAATGACATGCATAGCAGACTATATAACAACTACAACTCTCCAAATCTCGGACAACAGAGATGGGAGGAGTTATATTTTGAATGTGCATAAAGTTGTAAACATCAGCAGAAATCTGATGAAACACATCTGGTCCCTACACCAGGGACCCCTGGACCTGTTCACCTCAGACCCAAATCTTCCCAGCTGTTGCTGACATATGCTACTGTCTCTTCATGTGGCTCATAATTTTTGGCACATTGTCTGGGTCAGTTCTTGAATCATAAGGAAGTTATAAAATGTGTAATCAAGTGATGACTGATTAACATTAAAATAAATGCTAAATGCCCTAATACCTGTTGATAGTACAACAATGCAAATGCTCTTAACCTTAAAATTTTGCACATAGCATGTAAGACTTGATTTTTCAATTTTTTGTGCACAAAACTCTCCAGAAAATGCCATTTAATGGTTTATTTTTCATAAAATATTCCTGGGGGGGGCATACCCCAGATCCCCCTAGGTAGAGCCCCCCATACCCCCACACATAACAAATCCCAATTTAAACCCTGAAGGATAATAATGCTGAAAGAACCAAAGAAATTGCTTTGTACGCGGCAAAATATGGGTTCCCCCCCAAATCTCACTCCGAGGTTTTGGGAAAAGTTGGCAATTCTGCGAACGTTGGCCAGCTTATATCATCATGTATAGCATCATTAGCATGTAAGCTTACAAAATAGGTGAGTCAGTTTGATTGTGCATCAGGTTTTATGTTGAGATTGTAATTTTGTGTTAAACACACTCAGGAATGTCTGTACTGTGCACTGCACAGTGTTTGTTTTTGCAATGCATTTTTTAAAATCTTGTATAGGAGAGATTTATGTTGGTACTGTAAAAGAGTCTGGCCTTTAATTTTGTACGGATGTAACTGGGTGCCTGTGGCTCAATTTACATTGCAACGTTTTGATTTTCAAGCTGAGTTTTGAGCCAAACGCGATCTCTGTGCACGTAAGCATTTTAGCTCCGGTAGACAACTAAGCTCCATTTAAACTAACACAACCAAACCCCACATCTCATCATACTTTGCCCGTTGCTGGTATTTGCCATGGTAATGTTAGTAGCTTGGTCTCAGAGAACAAGATGTCATGACCCAATTAGGTAGCGGGATGTTGGCATCAGTTTTGGTGTAGCATTTGTTTTTAAACCAAAACAGAAATGTAACTTTAGCCTTAAAGAAGACCTGTAACACTTGTTTTCATGTTAATAATGTATTTTTGGGTTTCTACGAGCATACATTTTTATTAATTAATTTTCACACAAAGACTTTCTCATCATGGTTGCAACACCCTCAATCTGAGACCGTGTTTTGGTGTCTGTCTCTTTAAGCCCCCCCCTCCTGAAAAAGCCTAGTCTGCTCTGTTTGGTCAGTGTTTTAGGGTCTCGGCTGCTCTAATCTTGCTGTCTTTGTGCTACTGCTGTTGTAGTCAGAGTTTATAGCAACAGTTTATACAGTCAAAAATCACTTATGATGCTTCTTAACCAAAAACGCAACTGTACCAGAAGGGAGAAATTAATTGTGGTCAGAGAAGAAATGGGGAATGCTGTTGTTTCTGTGGTGAGGACAATGTAACTAAAACTCACATTATATACTTTCAATAACATACAGAATTCCTGCTTTTTTCAGGTTTTGTTGTCTTAAAATGAAGGTTATGGCAAAATGCAGTTAACACTCTTAAGTAAAGTTTTTGGTTGTATCCAGATATCCAGTAGCACATAAACGCACCACACACATCACAGATACCACACACATCACAGACACATGCATTAAATTGTCCTTTTTGCTTCTCTTTTTCCTGTCTTTTCAGGAGTTAATGTATTGTTTCTCTAATCCTCACAAGTGTGTTATGAAATCCTGGTTGGGTTGTCTTTCGTTGGAGTGTCATGCGGAAAAAAACGGAGCCAAAAGCATACATCAAGTCCACCATTTCTTTTTCTCAATTCCTCCCAGTGACTGATATGTCTTGGAAAACAGATATGAGGTTGTAGCCAAAAACACAATGGCTTCCAAGCAGCGGGGCCTATACATCATTGTAAATAATTTACAGAAGTAAAGCTAGCTTCCTGGGGCCAATGCACACCCAGGCCAACGTGTGCTTTGTCTTGCTCACTGTGAAACTCCCCAAGGCACAACATTGACCCAGGGCAGCCATCTTGGGGAAATGTTCCAAAAGGAGAACATTACTTTTCATCCTACAAATGTTATTTTTACTAGGTGCCAAATCTGACAGCTGAATTGGATTTTGTAGTTCTCTTGTTCTATCGCTGGTGCAGATTCTAAAGTGTCAGTTCATTGAGAAGTTTGGATTACTTTGGTGTTTGAGTCAAAATGAATCTTAGTGTGTAATCACATATTTAACTGAGTGACACAAGGCTATAGTAATTAACCTGTACTATGGCTTACGCACTGTGCCCCTAATGGGCAAAGTGCAACAACATTCGACAAGAACAATGCGGAAAATAGACATTTAAAAAAAATACATTAACAAAACTGAAAACCCACTAACATTTCAGAAAGAAAATCTTAGAAAACACATTAACAAATCAACAAAATAACTCAGAAGACATTTTTGAAAAAAGTTTGACATTTTGCTAAGTCACTTTCTTGTTGAACATACACTAGATAGCTTAGCATAAAGACTGGAAACAGGAAGAAAAAAAAAACGTTAACCAACGGACAGAGCCGGGCTAACTGTTTGCAGTTTTTGTGCTAAGCTAATTTAGCCTAGCCATTTTCATGACTGTCCATCAGATATGACTCAACTGAAGTCCAAAGATAACAAAATTCTCCTACCCGCACCTCTAAAGTTTGTATGCTGGCAACCGGCAGAGATTCCAGGAAGGTACAGGCCCAGACAAGATACAGTCCGGCACATAACACCATGATTTGTCATTTTTACACTTAATTTTTTTATGTAATAAACAACAATAACATATTATTTGTGAGCTTCAGATGTGTTGTTTTTGTTTTGTTTTTTTGTTCTTTACCTTATGACAGAGCTAGGCTAGCTTTTTCCAATCTTTATGCTAAGCTAGGCTAACCGGTTTCTGGCAGAAGCTTTATATTTAACAGACATGATAGTGGTTTCTAGAGTATGTTCTTATTTCACTATAGGCAAAAAAGCTAAATTGTAAACTATTTTAATGTGTTTTTTGAAATAGTGTCTGTTTAATTGATGTATTTGTCAAATTATGTTCTGTTTTGCTTCTCGGGGCCACTTGACCTGTGGCACATACAAAAGCTAAGACAAAAAAGAAATAGAAGACGCTAAACCACACAGTTTAACGTTTTTCCAATCCCTTTACCACTGGGGAGGAGGCGCCGCCACGGGGGACTGTTTTGGGGACAGTTTCTATGGTGAAGAATCATTTTTAATTCAGGTGCTCTAACTTATTTCATCAGCTCCCAGGACTGCTGCTGAGTAAACACTTTTGAAATTGAAGGTGAGAAAGCCTCTCAGGTCTTGAACATAAAAAATGCATCAGCCGTGTGAATGTAGAACAGTATATCATTCCTGAAAAACACTGCAGCTCCCATTTCAGCATGCTACGCTGCTCACCAGCAGTAAACCAAGTTCAATCCATTTCTTATTCAGAGTTTTTGCATATATAACAGAAAAAACAACCATGTATTTATTTGTAGTTTATTGTGTAAGTTACCCCCCAATTTTCAAGGTGGAATAACTATGCTCTTGCTTTCTGGTGTATCCCTGTGCAGCAGATTTAATCCTTTCCATAGATATAAACTGCTTGCCTCCTATTGATTTTTCAAATAGCAACCTGCGCTGTGGCTTTGCACTGAAGCCCACACACTGTTTGAATGATGACACCCTTAATGCATCAACATGCCAAAGCCAACCGACCTGATACTCGACCACAATGGTGGACCTGCTCAGCCGTGTAATAGTGCCTTTTGTGTTTTAGTCTAAACATTACAGACCGATCACTGACGCATGGAAGAAGGGTCATGTCAAACGGCCTTGTGGTGAATCGAAACGATACTTTTCTTCCTTTCATAAATGTGTCTCTGGTTTGGCTGAAGTCGGGACGACTCAATGCATTTGGACACATCAACCCATCACTGTCGACTGACCCTGACTCTGCTCCTATTACACAGCCTCTCCAATCTGTCAACATGCGTCGGAGTTACAGAGTCAAGCCTCCATACGTTATAAATAGTTAAGATGTGGCTAGAAACATCAGGTTTCTCTGCTTAAAAAATCTCTGCTGCTTTGAAATATACAATTGCTTATTTTTTTGTCTATAAGCTATTAATGAAGTTGAAACTCATGGAGATTTTACAAAAAGCTACTAGTATTTTATTGTATTTCATCTTGATTTTTCGAAAATAATTCTAAAGACCTTTTTGTGCAGGAATAGAATGGCCAAGATGATAACAAATTACCCCCACCACGTTTGTGTTTTGTGTAGCACATTCACACAGGATAAGCAAAGTCTGTATGTTACTCAAATTTACTGACATTATCTCACACATAATGTGGCTCTGCCAAAACATTCATTTATAATTGCCAAGGCAGACAATGAAACCCCCGTATCACTGAAATGCCATTACCACCGGGACTGATATTATCACACAACCTCTCTTTATGGTGAAATATTGTAGGTCATTTGCGGTGAGATTTTTACTTGACAAATTACAGACATGGCAGATCCGCTAGATCAAAGACAACCTCCGCAATTATTTCAAATTACTAGAAGTTCCAGCTAATAGTAGTCCCTTGCGATAAAGCCCAGTTCACACCAAAGATTGGCAACGAAACAAGTTGAAACCTGCCAGGTCACACCAATGGGACAAGACAAGATGGTGTATAATGTCCATAGCAGTGGTGTAGTCTATTTTTGTTGTTAGTGTACTGGGATATTCCCAGCCTCACACTCTCCTCTGTACGTAGAACTGTAACGTTTCCATATACAAACTGTACATGGACAGCTGGTGTTTCAGTATTTATAGTGTTAATTGAAAGCTGTGGAAAAAAACTATCAGATGAGGCAGACTTAACTTTTGTGAAAAACACAGCTTTTTCAGCATTTTGGCTATTTGAACGCAGCCGTGGGTCTGTTTACGACACATATCTTGTTACTTTAAAAATTTCTTTAAATTCTACGTGAATTTATTAATTAAAGTAAGAAATTTCTGTCACAAAACATTGTTATGTATCCACGCTTTTTTAAGTAGGTACACTGTGTGACTCTGCTATAATCCTTGACTTTTCCTAGTAGACCCCACCACTGGTCCATATCAAAAACTCTTTCAACTGTAAATTTTAATGTGGATAACAGTGATAGGAAGGTGCTTGCTACAGTTCTATTTCTAGTGATGAATTGGTGAACAAGTTTTATTTCTCAGATTCACGGCTTTGTTCTGGACGCTCCCTCTCTTCAGTCACTCACTAGCTCGCTTAACCACATTACCATGGTTGCAGGTGCTCGTTCAGCCTCCATCTTGAACTATTTCTGTTGACAGTTTGTAACATAAAAACTAAATGGATTATGGCTTGTTTTATTTCTATGGTTTGTAGCTGACTTTACAAGCTAACTTTGCTATTGGCTGTTGGCTTACGTTATGAAACCAGCTGTTGACAAGCTTGAGTCGAGCTGAGACTGGACGCTTCAGACTGCTGGAACTTTTTCCTGCAACGTTCTGAAACAGTTTAATCTCGCTGTGAATCTTTGGTCTGAACTGGGCTTAAGGCTTGAAGTGTCCACATTATGAAAAATATCCCTTTTTCTGAGATTTTGGGTGTTATTTTGTGTCTCTGGTGCTTCCACACGCACACAAACGTGGAGAAAAAAAATTCATGCTGTTTTGAGTGAGATATGGTTTTCTTTATTTAGTCTTTCTTCAGTCTCTGGGTGAGCTGGTCAAAATTGGCAGGGCCATCTACGTTATTGGCCAAAACATTCGGTGTGTGCCAACCACTTTATTTAATGCCAGATCAGTAAGCTGTTTCTCCAATTTTGGTCATTACGAGGCAGGATTAGTCAGGAAAATTCTAAATGAGGGTGCACTTCCAACTTTGGGTGGAATACCTGCAGAACAGGGACATGTGAGCAGTTCTATACAATTCCTTGTTTTGCCATTGAGAACAAGGTGACTAACCGCTAGCAACGCTAGCTTATACCTAGCAGTACTTAGCTACTGCGCATGTGCAACTCCGAACAAAGATGGTATAGAAGTGCAATGCTTCAATTTGTAGCTAAAACAGAGAGCTTAACACACAGTGTGAAAAGAGGAGCTGCATCAATGTGCAGTACAACAAAAATATGGTGTTTTTTGAAAATTAAACCATGTAAACCTGTTCTGGTACAACCTCAAAATACAATTGTAAAACTGAAGATTAGCATAATATGGGTGCTTTTAGACCCGTTTTGATAAATTCTCCTACAATCGAATGATGCTTTAACTAAAATGCCCAAACATTTTTGCCTGACATCAACAATAAACCTAAAGCCACACTCTCCTTTCCTTAAATATCTACTTCACATTCAATTCTCCAAAGCCAAGACTTGCTATCGCTATCAGCTTGGCATTAAGCTGACTTTCAGCTGACACATCAGCCTGCCGTTGATCCATGGCAGTGATAGCTTTTGGCTGTTTTGACATCAGGGACCAAGATTGTTTTGTGTGTGAGTGTGTGAGGGCCAGTCGGTCATCGGAGCTGACAGGATTTATCACTGCATGCTGGGTATTGATTTATACCTGAGCCCCGGTCTGTTACCCTGCACCATCCCCCCCTCCTGAGCCTGTGGCCTCTGTGTGCTTGATTCCTCTGAGTGGTATTAGCACCATAGGAGCCTCTAATCCCTCTAGCTGATATACAGTAACAGTCCCTTGTAAAACATTGATTGCTCTGTAATAACAAGTAGAGATTGAGAATAGCCACATGGTGTATTTGCAGCCGTGACCTAAAGTTGTTTTTCTTAATAAAAAAAAGGATTGTGAGATTTTTCGGGTTAGAAAGGTGGTGGTATTTTTCACAATAAGTCAAGTCGGGCTTATTTGTGTAACTCAGTGTTACTGAATCGCTCTTCTCTGGGTAAATAAATAGTCCCAAATTAAATTTGATTTAAAAAAAGGAGTGACAACTTGAAAAGTCTTGAGCTCTGATTTCAAAGAACTGAGAGTTGGATCATACCTCATGATTTCTTGGAGTTTGTTTCTGACATGTGGTTCACACAAACTGAGTTTTAGTTTTGGCCCTAAGGGGGGGCAGAAAGCAATTGTTATCCAGATGATCTGAGAGGTCTGGACGGTTCATAACGAAGCAACCCCTCAGAAATGGATTTTGGCCCTAAACCTGTCACTGCTTTATAAACCAGGAGTAATGTTTTAAAAATAATTATATCAGTACCTTGACTGTAGCTGCAGAGTTCTGAATAGGCTGCAGCTGTCAGATGGAATCTTCAGAGAGATCTGTAAAGAAAGAGTCACAGTCAAGCCTACTGAAGTCCTGGTGAAAAATAAGTCCTTTCATTTTTACATTCCTAAAGCAACATTGTGTAACGTTTGTAGTTTGTAAGTTTGTTCATTATGAAAACTTGTCCTTTTTATGAATATTTACCACCACCATCAATTATTCCTATTGGCTTAAAATGTTAAGTGTGTATGTGAGAGAGTATAGTAGTGTTTGTTTGAGAGTATAGTAGTGTATGTGAGAGTATAGTAGAGTTTGTGTGAGAGTATAGTAGTGTATGTGAGAGATTATAGTAGTGTATATGAGAGAGTATAGTCAAATGTGAGAGTATAGTAGTGTGTGTGAGAGTAAAGCATTTTATGTGAATGAGAACAGAATTAGATATTGTTTTACATGAGAGAGACAACTCTGTAAGGCTCTTTGAATAGCCACAGTGTATGATATTATACTGTACAAATACATTGACTAGGAGAATAAGCTATCAGCAGCAGCTATGGAAGCATATTGGTAATTCAGCTACCCAGTGCTGCGCTCCTGTTATTCAATTTATTTAAGATCAGCTATCTTTGGGTATGGAGACATCAGAGTAGGCTGTTTACAGCAAAATAGCGGTAAATGAGAAAGCCAACTCTAACATTGGCTGGCTAGCTAGCTGAGTTGCAATCATCTGACTGGGTGAAGATGTTTAGCCTGTGTGAAAAGAAGATTGCCATTAAGATAAATTGTGATGAGTCTACCAATATGCTTAAAAAAAGGGAAGTCATGTTCAGGATGCTACTTTGGCTTTTGGATCACTGAAGCAGTACGCAGAAAAAATGTGACAAGGAGATACGCTGGACAGTCTACGGAGAAAAAGGGACATTGCTGGGCTCGATCGGCCTTTTTACTGTACCAGACTTACTTTCTGAACCTGGAAGTCTTCATTGCTTGTTTTTAATATTTAATGAATCAGATCAGAGTATAGTCTAATCCGGGGGTTTCAAATTTACGGCCCGCAGGCCTGAACCAGCTTGCCAAGGGGTTTAATCTAGCCTTCCGAATAAATCTGAAAGTGAAAAATTGCAATGAGACATGAGCTAGAATTTTTTAAATAAACTGCTATTAGTAAATTGTCCGCTCTGGGCACTCTCACCCTCATAAATAAATGAGTTGCTGGTGGGTCTGAAGAAACAGTATTCTGTTTTTACTTGGAGCCTAGAGGTCAGTGAAGCACCGGTAGAAGCCAGCTACAGAACTCCTAACAAAATAGCATTAGCATTTACTTTTTTTCACTAAATCAAAGGGAAACACATGAATCTATTGTTTTTTATAACTATGATGAGCTGTGCTATGATTTGATAGTCTTGTCCACTTGACATCAAATTAGGCAGTATTTTCGCCCCTGAATTAAAATGAGTTTGACACTCCTTGTCTAATCCAACATGCCTTCAATGGATTATGTGTTATATATCAGTGAAGAAAATAATGTTGAGTTTGTCAGTATCTCGGTACGGTGGCAGACCCAAATGCACGACTCAGACAGGTAATAAACGGGCGGGAAAGCAGACAAAGGCAGGGAGACATTTGACCAAGGATGTAACTAAACAATGGATTTAAAAACAATGATTTGATGAACAATGATTGCAGTTGCACTTTGGAGAGCAAGCAGGCCGCCAAAAACCAAACACCTCTGAGAGCTGGGCAGGCGACGGGTCGGCTGGGCTGGAGACAGGCGACGGGTCAGCTGGGCTGGAGACAGGCGACGACTCAGCTGGGCTGAAGACAGGTGGACTAGGGTCAGCAAACAAGGCCAACAGGATCAGGAGTCGGTGGTTGCACCAACAATGCAACAGGAATATTGTCCCCCAACAAGGCATTAGGATCAGGAATTGGTCGGATCACCGACAAAACACTGGGAGCAAGAGTCTCTGTGGCACTGAACAAAGGCAAAGTGTCTGGGGTGCAAGACCAAAGCCAAGTCTCTAGGGGTGACCAACCAAAGCAAAGTCTATGGGACTGCTCATTGTAGGGGTTGCCCGCAGAACAGGTAGCATTAGAGCCGACAGACGGGAGTTCAGGGGAACTGTTAGTAGCTGTGCTGCACCTTTCCCCTCCAGCAAGAAGGCTGGCTGCTTTGGCCTCATCAGTCCTCTTAACACACATAGCAGCATATTGAAACAAAGTCACAAAAGTTTCTAGCTCTCCTTCAGGCTGCGGAATATCACGATTGGGAGAAGTAGAAACAGGAGCAGGCTGATTGATAAAAAAAGCGCCGGTGGCCAACAAGCTAGCAGGCCGAGTAATAGACTGGCTGGTGGGTGCTAGCTGGCACTGAGATAGTTCCACCAATATTCATCCTCAGATCCCCGGACTAACAGGCTTACATTAATTCAGTCTATTAGCAGTGGGAGGAATGAGAGGGGAAATGAGGCTTATTGCCCAGGGAGGAATAGAGTCTTTTGATCAAGGTTTCCTAATGGGCTAATGACAAAATTGCTTCCTTCAGGTACTCACTGCTAGCTTCCTTCCATCTGGACTTCAGCTCCACCAAGTCACAAACAAGACCACAAAGGTCATCTGAAACGGTCTGCGCCGGATACATACCGGAGTCGGCTGAGTCCATCGTGGCCAGATAGTACTATCACGGTACAGTGTCAGACCAAAATGCACGACTCAGACAGGTAATAAAAGGTAAGTACTTTTATTGTCCAAAGAACAATGCAGGCAAGAATACAGCAGGATCAGGCAGTAATCGTTGTCAAAAAGCAGGCAGAAGTCCAATAACACTCAGGGAGGCAAAAGTACAACAGATTATCTGGCCAATGCTGGATGTCTAAGGCCTTTGAAATGCAGAGAGGACAAAGATCTCTTGGTGAGGATATCATGTTTCAGGTTGTTCATGGAGTCAGGGGAGCATTTCAAAGGTTTGTGTACCTAAACATAATTAAGAATAATTAAAGATTTCAACATACTGTATATTTTTTTTAAAACAGTGTTCAACCTTAAACACACTCAGAATACAGGCTTGCATGTATCATATAAAATAACTTATAGAACATCATGTTTTAGATAGGATAAGGCCTTTTTGCATAATCAAAAACACTGAAATGTCTTTTAAGTCATCCCTTTCATGTGCTGTGTGATAATTTATCCAATTAGAAAACAGATATATGTAACTTCTCATGATACAGTTTCATAGATGCAAGCTTGATTGTTCTTGATGCAATAAGAATGCACCCAGAAGCTTTCAGACCGCTGTTTTTGTCACAAGCTATCCCCACTCACAGCTGATTACTGTACTAGAACAACTCTTTGAAATTCAACTGGAATGTGTGGTTGTATTTTGGAGGGACTACCTGATGGATGTTGAAGGTAAGTATGATTGCTAGATATGGAATATGTGTACACATACTGCACTACTATGCCCAATGTGTTCTCTCTTGTTAAATTGCCTTCCTTCGGTTGTGGTTTGAGTTGTACTTAGTTTCATCAGCTACAGTAGTTTTGTCAGGAATGACTTCAGAGAACTCCTGAACATACATCCTTAAAATTTGTTGCCAGTTGAACTTGATTATTAAACTGATGAGACATTGTTGTAAATAACTTACAATTTCCTAATGCATTAATGTCTTGTTTCAACAACTAACAATTGAATAATCATTTAACTAGAAAGGATACCATATTGTTATTTTATTTTATTTTTCCAAGTTGTAGAGCAGAACTTGTCACTGGCTTTTAATGAACCTCCGAATAGTGTCCTAATTGCCTTGACACTAACAAACTTGCTCACTAATAGAGTTCACCAGGCCCATAAATGATTGTATGCCGTGGTTACTGTCATTGGCTAGTGGATCTACAGTTAAGAGAATTCTTTTCATAACTATTTCATTGAAAATAAAGTCATTTTCTAGAAACAACATTGTTTGAAGTCTCAAAATGTACTGGGGGGGGGGGGGGGGGTCTTCGTTAATTTCCACTGATTCCTGAATACTGCAGTTGCCTTTTGAACTCTTGGCAAGTAGACTTAGGGTAGACAAAATAAGTGCAGTTCATTTGTAGAGTCCAGTATGCCCTCATATTCTATGAAGAATAAGAGATCACTGTTATAGAAAGAGACAACTCTGTTTAACTCTGGCCATAACCACTCAATCCTCATGTTGTGAACACTGCATCCAGTGATAATACCTCTATTTAACCCTCTTCTTTCCAGCACATACTTGGCAACCTTGGCTGTTCTAAAGATAATAATACATTTAATTTTATAATGCCCTTTCTATTTATGCAAATCCCAAAGTGCTACATGATAAAACAGGTAAGTGCTAAAAAATAAAATTAAAAAAACAACCTGATCAAAGCTGATTCTCAAGGGAAAGCCAAGATTCCCTACATGAAACACAAAAACTTGATGCTCTATTGCAAGTATATGAAAGTCCTACTAAAGCTGTCAGCATATCCATAAGAGACCATTCTCCACCTGACCAGTTCATGGTTTCCATCTATATGCTTGAAATTTTTCATCTTTTGCCCAACCTTTCACATTTTTCATTTTTTACCATGTAATGAAAGATCCTAACAGTTAGTGTAATATAGTATTTCTTTTTTTTTTAAAGAAAAAAAATTAACCATAATTGATTGGGATTTCGAACTGAATTAATAAATACTTTGGTGAATTGCACGGTCTCAACGGAAGGCCCGACCAATTGGATCAAGATGTTGCTGGCAGAGTCTTACATGCAAGCACTGTATTTGAAGTGCATGGTTGAAGTGCCGTACGGACCTTTTCCCTGAAAATGAAGTGGTTTGAAGGATTGCTGAAGACGTTACACAACACCTTATCAGATATTGCTGTATAGCTGAGGGAACCAATTTATAACTGCTGTCTGTGAGGGTGCTGAGTCCTCTTGCTGATTCCAAAGCATACAGATGTTTGTTCCCAATTCATGCCAAAGGCCAAACGTAGGCCATTTGTTGATATTGTGTGGAGGGCGACCAGGATGACCAGTTGTGATAGTTGGTTCTCTTTAGGCCAACATCTTCCTTTCCACTGATTTTGTGTTTTCAGGATTTTATGATGTATTGTAAACCTGCATGGAGCGCCTCCAGGACACCAAAGCTTCCCTGACTGTCACCCTCTTCAAACTGCTTATTAATTGAGAGCAAGAAAGAGACTGTCTGAGTATAACAATTAACCTTTACAAAATGACACTGTCATGTCCCAAATTGTCAGTTTCCATCCCAATTCTCTGAACACACCACGGTGTATCAGTAAAAAAAGATAGCAATTTTTTCCTCATTACCATTTACTTCCCCAAACAAAAACTGACCTTGAAAAAGAAAGAAAATAAGAAGAAATACCTGTGACATTTTTTATTTAATAAGGTTGTTTTTGTCTTTAGTTTCTGCTGCTTGATTAAAATGTTCCTTGTTCCTCTGAGTTGGTGCTAGCTGTACTTTCAAAGCAGCAAGCCCTCTGGATAATGATAACTCAAAACGGCCCCTTTAGTCAATGAGGAAGTGAGAATTTAAAATGTCTTCCTTCCACTTCTATACACTCTTACATACACTACTATACTCTCTCACATACACTACTATACACTCTCACACACAATTCCATACACCCACATACACAACAATACTCTGTCACATACAATGCTATACTCTCTCTCACACACATACACACACACACACACACACACACACACACACACACACACACACACACACACACAAACACACACACACTACTATACTTTCTCACATCCAATGCTATACTCTTACACACACAAACAATACTATACTCTCCCACATACAGTACACAACTATACCTTCTCATACATTCATGTAAAAGGATTATAATAGCATGTGAATGAGTATAGTGGTGAATATGCAAGATCATGATAGTGGGTGTAAGACAGAAGGATGAATTATTTCCTAGGTGGTCTCTCATACCCCTCTGTCACGCACTCCAACAACCACAGCTGACAGATGGCCTTTTGTACACTTCGCTTTTTGAAGCATGATGTTACCGTAGCTGTAATACGTGCTTTGAACTGCGTGGCGAGAGAGAGATGACTGCAATATACGATCTCAATGCTATATGGGAGAAATAGCTTTAAGGTGATAGAAGGCTAATTTTGTAATTAACGTGGATGTTTTTAATTTAGGTATGAGTGCATGAATTCACCAAGATTTCTGGCCTGGTTTGTGATCTTTGACGTTAGTGATTGGGGTTGACGTTGAATCTTTTTCAATGATTTGAGTTTTCATGTGTTGTTACAGTACTATGTTTTTTTCAAATGGTAAATACCAGCCAAAAGAAATGTTATAAATCCTGGTAACCTAAAAAATCTTTATTTATTAATGGCTTAATAATGATCTATGACGGATAAGTAAAGTAATTCTGAATAATATATAAATCCATTAAGTCAACCAAAACCATACTATAATTTAGGTAGATTATTCCTACCCTTTGGTACAACCCACAGGACTGTTTTCCGTCCTCATTTATTTTTTATTTTTTTAAACTTGTCATGTCACAGTTTTGTTATGTTATGGCAGCAAAAGTAGTTGGTTTTGTTGGTTGGTTTGGGTCTAAATCCGATGTTACTTCACTTCTGGTTAGCATGTGACACTAAACGTGACATAGCTATGTTTGTTTTGTAAAGTGAGAAAAAAAAAACTCACAGTTTACTGTTATTTTCATGTCCTGTGTTTGTTTCACCATGGTCCTGTGGTAACTACAACGGCCAGTAGAGAGTGGCTATAAATGTAAATACAAGGTGTAATAGCTGCTTTAGCAACACAACCTTCGGGAGCGTTGCTGGGAGAAGACAGTTTTTCTTAATTAAAATTTAATTTGAATTCAATTTCATCTGCAATTGGACCTGAATCTGGATCAAAACACATACTGTCAGACAAGGATATATGTAAAACGGTAAAAAAAAAAAAGAGTTGAAACATTTCTTGGATAGGGCGTCAATCAAGGGATTTAACTGTTAAGTAGAGAATTTATAAAATAATTTTGACAGATTGTCAGTTAAACAGTTAAAAACAACAACTTAAACTTAAAAAAATTGCTCTGGTTTATTGGAAATTAGCCTTGGGAACAAGCTTGTTTTGCAGAGATCTGAGGAGCAGTTAACCATAGTCCTCAGGAATCCGCCGGCATTTAGGATGCCAAAAAGAAGAAAATGAAGGACATCCAGCCAAAATGAGTGACATCCGTTGGAATTGGCTGCGGTACCTGAACAATCCCTGAAACACTAATATAATATAGACTATTGATTAACAAGGGTCAGCTATCGGCCATAAATAAAACTCCAAATCAGCATCCCTGATGCAATCTCAACATCAACTTTCTGGCTGCCTTGTTGAGCATCATTAGTCTTGCTCTTCCCCCATCACTTCCTGTCAATTGTTGTTGTCATCCGTCAAATGAAGACAGAAAGGCCGATTTAACCTAATTAATGACTTGCTCCTTGGCCGGTGACTTTACTTTTTTATTCAATTCTATTCAAAAATCTGTTCGCAAAGTTGTGTGATATCCTGTTCAATAATTAAAGGACAAAGGAGACGTCCTTGGAAATGCTGAAGCAATGATTAAGTTTGATGGAGCGCAGGTGTAACAGAGTGAAGCATCTCATCCTTGAATGACCTGAATTCACTAGCCGATCCCTACAACATTGTGGAAGTACACCAGTGGGAGAATTCATTTCCATTTATTTCTTGTCACTTCATGCATTTCCTACCAATATGCTACATTGTCACAAACAGTGCTCATTGGCCTCGTCGCTCTCATATAATTACCGACACCTGTCTTTTGATCACTTGCACCTGTTGCCTGCCTAAG
Organism: Etheostoma cragini; assembly: GCF_013103735.1. NCBI lineage: Eukaryota > Metazoa > Chordata > Actinopteri > Perciformes > Percidae > Etheostoma > Etheostoma cragini. The sequence goes on from NC_048424.1 coordinate 18,028,493, forward strand.
GAGATGATTGTATAGTGACACCGTTGAACATGATTGCATGGGCGGTTTTTCTCCATTCGGCCTTGTCCTCGCCGTTTAGCTAACTTGTCTCTCCTGCTATCTCTGACCCTGGAGTTAGAGCCGTCGATATTTTCATTTTTCACAGCCAATAAATGTGTCAGACGTTTAGTGGCTGAGGGGCCGGCTGTCCGTGACCCCGATCTGCTGTTATGAACATTGCCCACAGCGTCTCATTTGTCCTGTCTCATCCATTCAGAACGTCGAGGCTGCACTATGACATCACTTGTGTTTCAAATAGGCCAAAGTGAGTACACCGTGTCTTTGAACAATTTCAAATAGAATTTTTTAAACAGCAAAATACAAGGTTATTAACGTAACACAGTGCTTCTCAATAGCTGACATCAGGTGAAATTTAAATAATTCTCAGTAGATTAAAAAAAGAAGGTTGCAGACAGTGAGGCAAAGCCTGCAATTTCTCATTCTCTTTGCTCGGATAACGCACAAATCTAAATATTGACAGGACGCGTAGCTCCCAGCTGAAAACAAGGCTGACAGGCCCAACATATATCCTCCCGCCTGTGGTCTGCTGCCTGCCACAGACCAAAGCTTTGTTAAGCTCACCTGTCAGATGAAATTACTCCAGTGTCAGTCGCGTAGTGAGGTGGCGGTGGGTGTCTCCCTTGGCAGTGCAGGGGCCCGAGCCCCCACACGTACCCACAGTGTGTTGTGGGAACCTCGGGGCGGGGGGGGGGGGACGCTTGCTGTTAGGTCTTATACAGATCCACTCTCACCCTCGTATTATGGCCATAATCCAGAATGACACTTTAAAAAGAACACACAGGCTTCATTAGTGTGCTGACAATGCAGCTCTATGGAGAGGAAAAGAACTTTAATCAGTGTCTCATAGGTACTGCCGTTGCCAGGGATACTGCACTAAAGAAAGAATACAAAAGGGCTAATGGTGTCCTACTGCGCCAGTTGGCTTTTGGAGATTTCTTTTTCTAACATTCACTTTTAAAGTCTAGAGCTGCAAAAAATTGAAACATTGGCAACCTTTTAAATTATATACAGTGATACTATGTCATATGTACTGCAAAATAATGGGTAGTTAGTAAACTTTCTAGCCAACTTTTTCCTTAAAATAGCTTCCCTTCAGTAAAAAGCTTGTTAAATACTCCTTAGTTTTTTGACAACCATGAATCAATAGAATAAAAACAATGTTTTCCTCCGGACAGTGCAGTCAGGGACGGACTGGGACCAAAAATTGGCCCTGGCATTTTGGCCCAGAACTATTTACTCCCATGAATGTGTAGCCTACCAACTCCTACTCCTTAAAACTACTAACACCATGTACTGACACAGCAAGAATCAGTAACAGTTGAAACATTAAAAAATTCAAAAAAATTTCATTTATTAAAACAATAAACGGTATTCTCCTCATGAATCATGAAAAAAACTCCCATATTTTCAGTGTTTTGGGCCAGCCCAGTTTCAATTGAAAAAACAATTCCAGACAAAAAAAATAAAAAATAAAAATAAAAATATTAAGTTTAGGCGGTCAGCCCAAACAGCACGTCGGCCCTCTGGAAAAGTGCCCGTTATGCCAGATGGCCAGTCCGCCCTTGAGTGCAGTTATCCTGGAGCAGATTACAGTAAAAATTATATATGATATGGTCTACAACCAAAAATTGGTCTTATATTTTATAACTGTAATCTGCTCTTTTTCTTGATTAATCAATTGGTTGTTTTGTCTACAGAATTTGGTAGAAAATGTCCATCACATTTCCCAAAACCTGTGGTGAGATCCTATATATCCAAAGATACAGTATAACATCTGTTTTCATCACAAAGAAGATGTAATCGATCATCAAAATAGTTGCTATTAATCTTTCTCTAGAAACACAACAATTTTTTATACTAAATCAAAATACTTGAATTCAAATTCAAGATAAAGTGCCCAAATATTAACAAAATAGTGAAGGTACTCATTATGTAGAATGGCCCCTTTGACACTGATATTAATATGTGTTTTATAACTTTGTTTTATTATTATTTCTCCTGTAATTTGTTAACAGTGTTTAGATGTTGCAGCTGTTTGGGACTGAGCACAGTTTAACTACTATAGATATATTTTCGGGTAGTTTAGTAGGTATCATGTTTTAGAGGCTGATCATATGTTGTACAAACCTTAGGAGTAAAGAGTACAGTATGTCTCCTAAATGTAGTGCAATTAAAATATTAGTAGCATAATCTAGAATTACTCAAATAAAGTACAGGTACATCAACATGTATATACTTCAGTACTTAGTAAATATTCTAGATAGACCAACATTCCAATGCTTTTGATCAACTAACCATTTTGTCCATTAAACAGTAAAAATGTTCATTACAATTTCTAAAAATCTAAGGTGAATGATCTAGATCCTAAACAAAGGAGATTACTATCATAAACAATAAGGAACATTCATCTATTCTCAAAGTAGTCGCTAAAAAATTGTCTATTAAATTACTTATCAATGAATCAACTAATTGTTCCAGCTCTAGAGAAATTAATTGAATAATCGAGAAAATTATAATTGTGTAGTTACTTCTATCGAAACACAGCCTATTTATTTGCTTGAAATTTAGGTTAGAGATCACATCACGTGGACTTCCAAAAAAACAGAGAAAATCAATTCTTTTCCATTTTCTACCACTGCTTGGAATCAGTTCATTGTGTTCCCAGACTGGTACATAACGTTTTTTTGTTAACAATAAAAAAAATAACAGATTGCTTTTCTTTTCTTACAATTCTGCCCCTCTGGTCTTCCTATGAAGTAAAACAGCTTCACGCTGGTGTTTATTGGAAGGCCATATCTCTACTGGTATTACAAGACAGAAAGTCAGTATGTTGGACTTCGTGATTTTGTCATGACATCCTCACTGCCTGGATTACCTGGCATGAGATGATCAAATTGCTGCTGCAGACGTATACAGTCTTTCAGGGCTAGCTTGACATTTGGATTTGAAGTTGTTTTTTCTCCTTTTCCACATTTAACATTTCACATTTTTTTCTTCACCTACATCTGCAGTGTGAGGCTCCTTCACTGAACATGATCATTTTTTAAGTGTTTCCTGCCTTTTAGTCAGTAATCAACACTGATTTAAATTCAAATAGATTTTAGATTTTACATCTGTGAAAAAAATAAAAAATGCCAGACACAGCATGGAGCAAATAGGTGAATAAAAGAGGTGCTGTGGTTGTTACAGAATCCATTTAATCAGCTTCTAAAAACGAGCATGCTGAACCTCGGGTGCTCATCTAGACCTCTTCTAGATGTTGGATGTTGGATGTTGATGATGTTAGCTGTCCGGGGGCCAGAGATAGAGAGAGAGAGAGAGAGAGAGAGAGAGAGAGAGAGAGAGAGAGAGAGAGAGGGAGAGAGAGAGAGAGAGAGAAAAGAGACAATGTGAGGGAAAGTAAAAGAAAGCATAGAGAAAATATGAAGATGTAAAATGAGAAAGGGCATTTTGTAGGGTATTAAAAATGAGAGAGAGAGAGAGTCTGAGTGAAAGAGTAACCATCTGTAATCAGCACAGATATCTAGCCGTAAGACCCACAGAGGTCTTTTGTCCTCGCCTGGACTTGTGTCTCTTGAAATGTTCGGCGTAACCTCGCCCAGGGTTGTTGGTGCCTGGCATTAGTCAGCACTTCTCGTTTTCCACTGCAGTTATCTCCACATTGCTGATGGCTGACTCATGTTCAAACTGTCTCGCTACGAAAGGCATCCAAATCACTCTCTTCAGAAATGGTTAAGAACGTGATGATTGATGAGTAATTGGGGGCTTCATTTACACAGAAAACAGCAGGGTTTGGTGCTGGTGGGGGAAGTCATTTCCCTATTGGCCCCTACCTCTTGATGAACTCTTTACTCAACTATAGTCAGAAAGAGGGCGGGTGTTCTGTGTTGCAACTAGAAATCTTCACAAGACCCGACCCGGGAACCGTATGGGATACTAATGCTGCATTATTTAAGGCGTTATTTAAGCGTTTTGACAACTTGGAAATTTATTTTTAGATTTTTGATTAGCAATCAGCTTTCAAATTGGTCTTTTTTTAAGTACTGTATATGTACTGTATATGTATTACTGTAACTGACAGTTAGCTACATGAGATAAACATCAAAGATGCTTTGCTACAAGCAGGAATTGCAAGAGCTACTTGGATATGGTGTCTTTGTGGTTTTCTCCCATTCCGGAATACTGTGTGGACGCGCCAGGTCTTCCTCCGCAGTGCTGTGGAGAAAGTTTTGGAAACGCATTCTTACGGATTCAGATTATTCAAATACCAACACTACCACCACCACACCAACCTACCTCCCTCGTTACGCAAGACATTAACAAGCATTAAAAGAAACTACATGATATGTTTCTGAGCCTTAATTTGAGATGTGGCTGAGAGAGCTGGGGCATGATCCTCCATTTGGAGCAGCTTAGATTGAAGATTGAAGGAAGTTAGAGAGTGTTTGATAAGACATTTAAGGGGTCTGAGGGAGGTTGACGTGGAATCAAGGATCAACAATATTAATCCTGTAACAGTGGAAGAGGTTTTCTAACATAAGTCTTACTAAGTTGCCCATTGATGTGCATACAATCTACCAAATAATTGTTATTGCATGTTTATTTAGGCCAATGTAATTTTATTGGGAAGAAAATGGAAAAATAACATTGCTTTTATGTACCAATATGGACTGTATCTAATAAAAATATGCTTAAATTAAAATAATGATGCGTTTTAGCTTTATTGTGGCATTTATGTTCACAAATCTCTGAAATGCCAGCCTGATTTGCTCTGTTCACACTGTCATTAAAAACACGTTTGTCAATGAAAGCTTTGGGCAACTTTGAAATGCACTTTGGAGGACAGCTGCGGCTTAAAAAATGTTCTTTTTCTTTTAAGGTATTATTATTTTATATTATGTTTACTTCATCAGCTCATATGCCAGGGGTTTTACAGCTGTGGTCATGCATGCGTCTTTCATGTGGTATTTTATGTTTGTTCTTTGGTCTTTCCCAGTATTTAGTCAGCATTTATTTAATCTGGTATTCTATCCATGAATAAATTCTATTTTGCTGTGAAGCACTTTGTAGCCTGGTTCTGTGGAAGGTTCCATTCAAACAAACTTATTTGCTTGTTTGAAAAATATAAAATAAAAAGAATTTGGAATATGGAATGGACTGTGCAACTGTGACATGGTTAAAGTTCCAAACACCAGGGGCAACTTAACACGGGAGTGTCATTTCAACACCGGTCTTCATATTGGCAGAGCAGATACAGTAGTGTTCAAATTTTCTGCTTAGCCACGATGACTAGTTCTTACGAACACAAAATCCCCAAAAATCTGTAATCTGGGTAATATCTGCCTCTAACCGCCAGATAACTGTTCTCTCAAACTGAGAGAATCAAAAACTCTGTTTTAAAACCTTTTGACGGAAAAGAGACCAGGATTCAATTCCTCGATGAGAAGGTAAAGATTATTTGTTTTCGATGAAGATCTATTTGAACTGTCAGTGTAATGTTTTTTTGGGGAAAATACCTTCATTCTTGTAACACACGTTCAGGGCAAGTATGTCTAAATGTAGGTGTGGTGTTATTATTTGATGAGTTTAAAGAAGACATATTTGTGTTTGAAGACTGTATTATTTGTGTCTGCCTGGCAACACAGGCACACAGTCGTTCAGGTAATCAGGGAACAAAGTCCTTCAGATAATCAGGCCTAGCCCTTGTGCGCACTGGCCATGTAGAACACACAGCTGAAGAATGGACGACCCGTGGCATGGAGGCTGGGGGACGGGACAGCTGCGATGGTGATGGGGGCACTGTGTGCTGATTGAGGCATGGAGTCCACAGTGACCTGGGGAGTGACACAACCAGTGGTGGTCAGCTCAGGCCATTTGGAGAGTAAGTCATACACTACAACTGAAAACCGCTGCTAGTGGGGGGCCCAATGGATCTCGCCACATGTGTCTCACTGCAGATGCTCCCATGAATGTGAGGGCCAGGCCGGAGGTTACGGGGGTGGTGGGGGTCAGCGGACGGTTTTCCCACTAACCAGGCATGCTGGGTATTCCTTAACTAGGGCCTCAATGTCTTTGTCTATACCTGGCCACCACACCAGGTCTCTGGTTAAGCTTTACTATGCCCAGGTGACCCTAATTTGCCATGCCAAGCGCAAGGGTGCGAAGGGCCCCCGGAATCACAGAGCAAAGCATGCGCACCACGCACACTTGTCATTACAACAAGCAAGCTCCTGCTTGACCCAAGTGAATGCTAAGAGCTCCGCTGGTAGCGCTGTTCTGAGGCTGCTTTCAGTTCCTGCAGAGTGTGACCGTTGACTCAAGCGGAGTGTATAGCATGTGAATGATCTCACTTTCGATGTTGTTGACGCTGTCGGGCGGGGTCTGGGCAGGAATTGACCGAGAGAGGAGGTCTGCAACAACATTATCCCAGCCAGGGGTGTACTGTAGAGTGTAGTTGTATTGGCAAAGAGGGTCGTACCAACGATGCATTCTCAGCGGCTTGTGACCGGTGTCAGTAGAGGAGAGCAAAGCTGTCAAGGCCTGTTTGTCCATTCTCAGCTTAAACTGGTGGCCATAAATGGTAGAGATGCCATCTCTCGCAAGCCCACATGCAGGCAAGTGCCTCCCGCTCCCAAACTGAATATCCTTGTTCGGTTTGGTTCAGAGCCCGGTAGGCGAATGCAGCAGGCCTTCTTCCTCCTGAGCAGCTGGCCCAGGGTGGCCTTTATGGCTGAACATTGAGGCATGAACTTCATGTAGTAGCCCGTCATGCCCATGAATGAAGCGAGCTGGGCAGCCGAGCTCGGTTCTGGAATGGAGAGGATGGCCTCCACATTAGATTGCAGGGGGGAAATGCCCTCAGTGGAAAGTTGGAAGCCTACATATTCATTGGCCGGCGCAGCAAAAAAACATTTGCTGCCATTGTGGGTTAGACTGTGCATGGTGAGGGCTTCGAACACACTTTGCAAGTGACTGTCATGGATAGCAGCAGTAGCACCATGTACCACTACATTATCGAGGTATACTCCCGGTATGTCTCCCGGTATGTCTGCCAGCACTGAGGTCATGGAACATGGTCATGGTCATCTTTAAACGGCAACGACAGTCAGCCCCTGTGTCAATGAATGAAAATCCCAGTGCCGTGAACAGATCCAGCCCCATTAAATTTGCCCCTTGTCGGGCCATATCAAAGGTAAAGGAGGGCAAGATCCTAGTGCCATAGCTGACGGTCACTGTGATGAACCCCAACAGGTCATTTTTTGAGTCACCATACCAGTATATGACAGCAGTGGGTCTGGCCAGTGGGCGGGAAAGGAAAAACTGACGGTATGTACTGGCATTAAGGAGGGAGACAATTGCGCCCGTGTGTCTAGCAGCAAAGGAATACAGACTGTGTCAATTTTTACTGTAAATGACTTGAACCGCCTAGATCCCGATGTAACATGGCAAATTATGGTGGGTGAGTCCATTCAACCTCGAAGGGGCAGAGCGGCACATTCTTGCTCCACAGTTACGACATGTTTGGCCGTTTGCGGGGCAATGCTGTACTCTAGTGGCGTGGGTATTTGATCTAAAGTTACCGCAGGAATGCTGCTTTTGCCGCTGACGTGGCCCTTGTTGTGTTGTTAGGTGCATGACTGGGTCTGGCGCTGCAACTGGTACATCCAAACCAGCGCTAGATGGCTGCTACTGTGGCTGCTGCTCCTGCAACTGTGTACTTAGGCGTACAGCTTGGCTTAATGATGATTCAATCTGTGTTAATGTAGCTGCGCATTCCGCTGCACTTTGGATTTGGAGTGCTATGGCAACAGCTTTAGCTAGCGTCAAATCATCTGATTTGAGTAGCAGCGTCTCCCTGGGTTTAGGTTGTGTTGTGTGTTCAATCAGTTGATCATGCATCAGCTTGTCCGTCAATGCGCCAAATTTCCAATGGCTGGCTAAACCTTTCAGGTTGGACACGTACACGTGATGGACAGACTCACTTGGGAGTTGATACTGATACTGAAACACAAACTGCCTCAATAAAGTTCTCTGTGGGGCAGCAAACTGATCCTTCAAAAGTTTCACTGTCCCTGCATAGTCCGTATTTGTCCCATTACGGTTAGCGTCTCCAGTACACACTGTCCTTCAACTCCCAAACAGTCTCTCAGCACTGCCGTTTTACGAGCTCCACTCACGTCGGCTAATCCCATATACGTTTCAAAAGATTGGTGCCATCCTCGTTGCCAAAGTGTTATGTTTAATATGGACAGTGGACAAGCTGTTTGAGCTTGCTGCCTACTTTACTTTTCAGAGACCAGGAACTTCAAATTCCGAGGCGCTACAAACTAAGACAGACCAATTCTTCCTGAACGGAGATAACAATGACACTGTCATAATTATGTCGTGAAACTGTCATGAGTGTGTCATAAACCTTATAAAAAAAACTTTTATGACTTCTGTCATTAAGTGTGATTCATTTTTTGTCATGACAGTTGAAATTGTTTGGGTTGTCTTGATTATAATAATAATTATCAAAATAATCACAAAAAAGTGAGATTACCAGAAGTTGTCTTGGTCATGAAAAGTTGACATTACATTTGTTTGGGATTTCTTTGTAATGATAACTTGACGTTAAGAATGACATTACCAGAAGATGTCAAGGTTAGAGACCAATTCTAGCACTTGTTCAGATAGATGTGTGACAGGATAAGTCACAAAACTGTCTGTCATAATACTATATCATAATACTATTATGACACATTAACACAAATGTAAATCTTCTGGTAATGTCATCCTGGTTAAGGTGAAGTTGTCATTACAAATACATCCCAAACTAATTTAATGTCAACATGTCATGACCAAGACAACTTCTGGTAGTGTCACCTTGATTAATGTCAAGTTGTCATAATCAAGACAACCCAAACAATGTGAACTTGACTAAAAGCAAATGACACTTAATGGCAGAAGTAATAAACGTTTATGACTTGTTTATGTAAATGTGCTGTATTTATATAGCGCTTTCACCATTCACCATTCACACACATTCATACACTGTGGCCGGGGCTGCCGTACAAGGTGCCACCTGCTCATCAGATAAACATTCACACACAGTCACACTCCGATGCGCAGCACTGGGGGCAACTCGGGGTTCAGTGTCTTGCCCATGGACACTTCGACAGTGACTGCAGGGGCGGGGATCGAACCACCAACCTTCCGATTGGCAGGCAACCACTCTACCACTGAGCCACAGCCGCCCCTTTATTTATTTTTATAAGGTTTATGATAGTTCATGACAGTGTCATGTCATGGTTGTGTTGATACTGATAAGTAAAGTGTTACTGAAGGAAGATACTATAGGGGTTATACCAAGGACACCAAATACACAAAGTTCTCAACTTCTCAAAGTAGACGAGAGTCTAGATACACAGCGTCATTAGCTGATAAGCAGCATGTGAGCATCGCATGATATTGATGTTGGGATCATTCTCAGGATGTCGAGAACCATATCAAAGTGTTTTCATGACCAGTACATACATGCTTTCAACACTATTATCACAATGTTATAAAACTCTTCTGTTTCAGAGTGAAAGACGTTTTCTTTGGCTGATACAACAGGACAAATGTGATTTTTTTACTAAATAGATACAATAATTGAAATGGATTACTCTATTGTTGTAATAGAGATTTTAGAGTTTGTGTGTTGGTAAATGTGTGACACCTGGAAAAAAAAGGTGCACATATATGAGAACACTGATGGCTAAAGTAAGGACAGTAAGTTAGATCATTATAACATGCATAAGAATTGCCTGCCATATTCATGAACCATTGTCAAGTAACGGAGGTTCCCTCTGTCCAAGACACTTTCAACAGCTCGCGGTATTCCGGACACTTGGTTTTCACCCTGCAGATTCCATAAATGAATACTTCATTTTATCTGCAATACAAACATATACTGTCATCTTTGTCTCCTCCTCTTTCGATGCCAACCAACTTCTGGTTTCCAGAGCCAATCGTTTGAGAGAAATCAAAATCCTTTTCCAAAGTGCTCCTATGGGCTCTCAGAAAATGGCGAGGGGAGGGTATTCAGCCACGACGACAAGCAGAAGGGAAATAATTAAAACTTTAGATTACAGTGGCTCAAAGCATGATAACCCACCATCAAAATCAAAGAAACGATCTTTATGCCTCATAGAATATTTACGAATGAGTTTTTGCAAATACTTTTTTAAGGGATGTACACATGTACAGAGGCATTTTTTGTCCGACATTGTCCATCGTGTTACTGTAGACGGACCCGCGGGATGCGCTACAACAACGGGACGGTTGTGGTTATGAAAAAAACACGGGGAAAGGAACCTCCACAAACGGGACTCAATCCCTGGCCTCTGGAGTGTGTTGTTTGACCCACGCAACACCCCAAACAACCTCCTTACGCAGATTTTCGGCTTTTCAGTACTACTTTCTACCGCAATCATGCTGTTATAACAAAAGATGCTTCCAATTGAAATACATCAGTTTAAAATTTGTGCAAAAAAAGAAAATTGTGTCCCTGTACACAAATCAATAGATTAAATAGCTTCACGATTTCATAATCTGCCATGAGTCTGGGCTGGTCAACTGACTGTTTTTACAAGATTTCCTGGACCTGCCCCAAAGAGGGTTTATGTGCCGAATACAGTGAGTACATGTTAACGCATAGTTGTTACTACCAATGTTTCAATAAGGCATGATTATGTCCTTCCAGTTGAAATACAACATCATTCTAGCCAATGACAAAAATCTAGTCTTTCACCAAGAATGCCCCAAAAAGATTTAATCATATTCAGAGCACATTTAAATTAATATTCACACCCATGTGTAAGAGCTCAGACAGTCATACAAGATGCTTGCCAGCACAGTATTTTTATTAGGATTATAAAATAAGTTTGCTTCCCCAGCTCATCATTATGAATATGATCAAGAAATAAGAAATGAGACTGTCTCATATCGGATTTGTTGTATTAAATGAGGGCGAACTGTCAGAATAAAGCCAGTGTGGGAGAATAACATCATCAAAGATTTTACAGAGGGCAAACGATTACCTTTGAAATGGGAAAAAGCATACGCAATAGCTACTTTATATGTGTTTAATCTTTTTCTTCATTTCCAACCCCCTTGTAATAAAATACTGAATAGTTTACAGTTGCTAGGAGTGTATAAACTACCCTAAAAAGGAAAAAATCTGCATCTGTGTTCACTTTAGGCCCAAATGCAAATATTACCAAATATCAAGAGTAATAAAAAACTTAACACTTGGTAATGTGTTTTTTATCAACCTGAAAATGAGGACACAACAAAAGAGTATATATTTACATCTGAATTTACTACATACTAGATATCAAGAGAAAAGACTCAATATTACACACAACTTACAAGTAAATGACATATAGTAATGTGAGACTGTTCTCCCCAGAAAAATTATAGGGGGTAAGCCTCTCCTCTCTAAGGGTAGCTCCCATGGCGCCATTTTAATGTAACAAAGCCATCACCTGCAGTTAGCACATATACATAGACGAGGTGTTACAGACACCAATTGCGTGGAAGGGACTTTTTTGTCGCTTTTATCTCCACTCGTACATGTTTTCATAAATTGCGAGCACGCTCATGCGGCACATAGTTTGAAAGCTCAGAGTCTCATGATTCGATTGAGCCCACAAGCAAGATATACGATGATTTAAAGCAGTTAAAATCCAGTTATGAACTTCAAGAAAATAAAGAAATACGGAAATACACTGCGCCGCTAGTGTCTAGCTAATAGTGTCTAATAATATATTATATTATATATATTTATTTAATCACACTGGTGAAAGATCGTCTTAATCTTTATTTTCCTACATCGCCAACAATCCAAGGAATTAGAATATCCAAGCCATTTTATCCAAAACAAGCTGGTCGCCTCACCATCTTGAAGTTTCTGGCCGTGGTTTAATGGAAAGAAAGCTAAACAGTTTATTGTTTGTGTTACTGATCACACAACCGGATTCTCTGACATCAGCAGATTCCAATGCTGTGTGTTCTCAGCCAATCAGACAGTCCTGATCAAAGCCAATCATGTCGCAGAGTTTAGGGAGGACCCACGTGGGAAAGATGGACATCTCTTCCTTCCAGTTAAAACTAGATGTCATGAGACCAGCCTACCTGTTTAGCCAATAAGAATACAAATCAATTGATACCAAACTTGACCAAGAAATTTTAATCCTGTGATGGCTGTGTAAAAGAAAAAGTAGGGCCTTATTTATTCCATCACCATAAATTTCATCAATTTATAATTACTTATTTAAATAAATGTATGTATATAGTTATTTCAAATATGTATGTGATTGTTGTGGGTGTGTTTTTGTATTTGAGAAGTATTGTATTTTGCACTTTTTGGGCTTTTTTCTTTGCACTTTTCAAAAGGAAATGACAAAAATGCACAGGCCTACAGTATCTGTAGAAATAAATTCATATAAAATCAATTTTTGCCGGATTTGTTGTGTGGCTTCTCATGTGTTTACAGTAGTGTTTTCAAATCATTTCATAGATGTTTGACTTGGATGGAAATAGAAAAGTTCCATTCTAACCTTTGTAGCTCTGTGTCTGCAAGGCCTACAATCACACTGACACAGAAAATTGAGAGGTTTAGCTTCCCAATGACCTCAGGCACATCCCAGAGGGCCAAAGTGTATTGGAGCTGTATCACTTCTATTTTGGTAAGACGTTTAGATGAAAAAGCATGTATTTTCAAGTGTTTTTTAAGAGGTAGAATACATATATTTTTTAGATAGATGATTTATATTATGAAATTGTATTATGCCTCTGGTAGTATTTATGTATTACATGTTGTGTGCATTGTGCTGTCATTTTATTGAACCATGAGTCCGTAATAAAGTCTTCTTATTAACATTGTTGGGTCAAGTGTCTTGAGATAACTCTTGTTATGAATTGATTCTATAAATAAAATTGAATTGAAATTGAATTGAATATTTTTATTATTATTATTATTATTATTGTTATAAAACATTGAAAGAAATCCAATGAACTGTAGCGAAAGGCATGTGGAAAGGAGTTATCACTTTTACTGTGAAGCAACTGCAGAAAGTGAGTTCTCTCACCAAGATCAATCAATGAAAAGCTGACAAAAGTTACTCTAAATCAAGATAAATAGTGGGCGGGAAGAACAGGCTTTTTTTGCAGCTTTGACAAAGCACAGGCGAGCCCAGTGGATTGTAAAACAGCAAAGCACCTATTTGTTCAGCAATGTAAATGTAACTCGTCAGCAACTCCTATGCTGTGTAAGAGCTAACAGGTCTCAGACACTTTAGACACGCCCTCCACTTTATCCGAAGCCACTAATATCCATTCTTTTTGCATTTCATGACACTTCTTTCCAACGGATCGAGTATTGATCGAGTATACACCTGCCCTCTGGGTTTTAAGGGTTTGTAAGACTTCATATTTATTTTAAAGGGCGCTTAACAGAGACATCCTAATGATTTAAATGTGACATTTTACATCTTGATATACCTCACAGATCTTTTTGAAGGGTGTAGTAGATCTTCTTCAGAGAGGGAAAGTACTTGTCTCTCCTAATCTTTGCACAATATACCTTCAATGAAATCTTTGATATAACATTTAACCACTTGATTCCTAACTGCTGGGGTCGAAAGCAAAAGTGTCAGGAGTGGATATATTGTAACTAAGTTGGTTTAAACCGAGTTTTTGTGTTTTGTCATGAAAATCGGGCCAGTAACATTTCTGTAATCCTGCTGACAAACTAACAAACGAAACCAAAAACATAGCCTCCTAAAACAGAATTAAGGTTGCAGGAGTAAGTACAGACAAGTGACAAGACTTTAAAAGGTACACAGCTCACGTCAGCAAGTGTAGTCAAATCATCTAAAAGTCACTGAACACATTTATGCACATAATCAGTTTGTTGCCCTTTCTCCGGGAAATATAACTGGAGTGTTTGAAAGTGAATATTACACTAATATTCCTGCTTTCATACAGCCTGTGGCGGACTTGGTTAGCTCTTTCATTCCTTCAACCATCATCTTGAAAACGTTGGCGTAGCGGCGTTTGCGCATATCCAAGAATCTGTTGATCTGTCTTTCATATTGTTTAGAACTAGGTGTTTCTTCTTCCAGACCAAAAATGTGGGATTTTATTTGGCATGCATCTCTACTGCAGCCTTGCAAACTACTGGCTAGTTGGTTTGTGGAGAACTGTCACTGCCCAATGTGAGGTGAGTGCAGATTTGAGTCAAACGGTTTATGGCATAACGCGTCATACCTGATGAGAGTTGAGTCAGACCGGCTCTGGTTGACTCCAGATGTTAATTCAATTCAATTCAATTCAATTTTATTTATAGTATCAATTCATAACAAGAGTTATCTCAAGACACTATACAGATAGACCACACTCCAGAATTTACAAGAACCCAACAGTTCTAGTAGTCTCCTCCAGAGCAAGCAACAGTGCGACAGTGGCGAGGAAAAACTTCCTTTTAGGCAGAAACCTCGGTCAGACCCAGGCTCTTGGTAGGCGGTGTCTGACGGGCCGGTTTGGGTTAGAATGAAGAGTGGCAATAACAAAAATTACTTGCCCATGCTCAGATTTAAACGGTTTACAACTTAACTGTCATACTGACATTTTCTGAAATCCATTAAATAGTAAACTTTTATCATAACAAACAATAACAGAAGCTAGCAGTCATTTCAAAAAGGTTTTAGCTATCTGTGACAGTTTGATTGCTAATGTTTGCTCAAAACGTCATTCAACTGACAGCCTTTGTTGTGTTTGATGCTAACAAGTTAGCAGCAAGCAGTTAACCAACTTTGTTAAGTAGGTCCATTTTTACTGTGTTGAAATTACAGAAGTCTCTTGCTTGCATCATACATGCTACTTGTCTGCACTCTCCTTACATTGGGCAATGACAGCATCAACCATAGCAACTCACAGAGCTGTCCGTTTGCCACAAACTGCCAAGAAGCCATAATTTGTTGGAAACTGCAGTAAAAACCCTAATTGAAACGCATATTCTGAATGTCACTGTTCAACAAATGCTTCTAAAACCCAAATGATACAGGGATATCCCACGTCTCAATGGGAAAATGCTATAATTGAAAAAAAGGCCTTTTTTGGACTATCCAAACGGAATGTGCTGCCTTAAAATTTGTAATATTTTCATATTCTGAATAATAGTGGAATATTATGTGTGCATAAAAACCCTGTCTGCATATTCTGGTTCAACAGATGTACATAGCTTGGACAAAGCCTGACATTCGGCGTGATGTCCCTTCCCTCTCACTATCTCCGGTATTATGGCTTAGCGCTGCCCAAAACAAGCTGAACGTTTTTTTTTTCGATCCCAGAATAAAGTAGGTAGGTGGTGTGGCTGGACCAAACTGCAGCGTTGTGGAGACAGTTTGTGGCATGTGAGACTATTATTTGCACCACTGGGCATCGTAGCGTCACAGTTTCAGCACGGTTTTACAACTATGTGACGCGAGGGAGCTTTCATAGTTTTATGATAGACATCAACATTACTCCACACACTTTCACCATGATTCAAACACCCTCTGCTGACAGCTAATTAAAGAACACCACAACTTTTACTTAGCCTCATAATTTGTTACTTTACACATTTGGAAGTCATCTGGAATCAAATCAAAACAGCCTTACCAATTAGTTTTTAATTGCTCCTGAGAGGATCAATGGAAGGCTGTGCAGGGTATGCTTTCTCCTTTTCTGAAGTTAATAAGACTGCTGTTCTTGATATATGTGTCAGGGAGAGCTGCCAGCCTTCTGTAAAGTCACTTTAATAATTCTCTTACAGTAGGTGGCAGCCACTGCAGAAAACCAGACCACAGCAAAATCAGTTTATACCTACAAGGTCACATAGCAAGGAACTGTACTGTTCTTTGTAGATAAATATTGCCGCCCGTCCTCGGCTCCCTTTTCCTCACTCACTCATGATTCCATTTTCTTTCCCTCACCTATTTTCTTTTCCCGTTTTTTTTCTTTCACACTGTAAAAGCCTTGGCTTTAAAGGAGCGTGGGGGCAGATGTCTGACCAAAAGTGTCTTTCTTCGCACGGAGGGAGACAAAGATGCAAGCCCACACAGTTACATTGTGAACCAGAGCAGTGTGTAATTTCTATCACTCAATGGACTTTTTTTCCTCCCCTTCTCAATCCATCTCCTGCCCTGTGCCCCTCCCACACACTGGTAGAAAATGTAGCCTCAAAGCGTCACCACCCACAACAGAAGCTCAGAGATCACAGTCTACCATGAAAATACTCCTCCATTCCAATTCTCTCACTTCCATGTGGATGTAATGTACATGCAGCTGGTTTAATGTGCGCATCATGCATAGCGGGGTGTTTCATGTCACCGCAAATCCCAGTACTCCAAAGCCTTGTGGTGTAGAAATGATTCACCACTAAACACCCCTTATATCTACATTTAAACACGAGCAACATGCCACTACATACAGTATGTACACACATCACTTTGTAGAGATGGTACGGAGATGTAATGTCATAAGCTAAGTTTCCATCCACTTATCAATCGATTTATCTGAAGTTTTGTAAACAAACTCCTGCGAATAAAGCTGGTGAAAGGGTTTCTACAACCAACAACATTTTAAAGTGTTTTCATTCATTTTTGCACTGAATTGCACAACATTCAAGCAAAAAGTTTTCTAGACAAAATGGATCGTGCCGTCTACCAACAAATGAACAATATTGCACAAGTAGTAATAGTGCTTATGTGCCAGCTGATAGCGACATATCAATCTATAATAAGAAAGCAACGACGCATCAACACAACGCTATGATGATGCAGATGCAACTTGTCTTTTATTTTTCCTTCGGGAATGCTGCGAGACAACTCTTTTTCAAAGGAGATGCATTGCTGTTTGAGTGCCTTCCATTTACTCCGGAGGATGTCCCATGGCTTGGCATAACCTTTGTCGGACATTTCCTCCGTGAGTTCCTGATGAATTAAATTCAAAAAGTCTCTTGTCTCCTTGTTTATCCACTTACATCTGGCTTTGTTGACACCCTTCATGTGTGTAAGCAGAGCAGAAATTAACTAAAACTTCTTATTCTTCATGTTGTGGTGGGTTGCAACCATAAAATGACCTAAATCTTAATTGCTATTTATTATTTGGCAAATAACATTTCCATCAGCGTTTATCGCATAAGCCGTATATCAATCAAGATAAAATCCGAGACTGGATGTGTTTTCTTTGATATTCATGAAATTCCATCATATTTTACTGTTTCCATAAAGCCTTTTTTCATCAATATCACTTAATTCAGATAAAAATGTGTGGATGGAAACATAGCTATAGTCTTCCTTGAAAGGCCCATGGCTCTTCCTTTACAAGACGTCTTGCGGGACGACGCCGAAGTGCCACAATGGGCTTTGAAACAAAGAGGCATCAGAATAAACAAAGGCCCTTAAACAGCTCCACTCCACTGAAAGAATGCGCAGCAATGTTTGGAAGAATTTAGGATTACAATTGCATGTGATCTATGATTCATGAATGTGTTGATACATTTGTGGGTTTCTTTTGGAGCTGTTTTCTTTCCAGCAGCAGCAGCAGAAGCAGATGTGCGTGATATGAAGCAGTTGTTCATGTAGAGTTTTCTACTTGTGGATTTATCCTGTGTCTTTCTTTAGTCCTGTATTATAGAAAGTCTTTTTTTCATAGCTTTAAGGTCTACAGTAGAGCCTAATCCATATACGGTTATTTTTTTACATTAAATCTGCTATTCAAGTAATGGCCATGTATTAAATCACTGCCATGGTGATTTATATAAGCCTGTTATAAATATGTCTGCAGTTGAGATAATTAAACTGCAACAATAAGAACTCATAGTATTGCTGTAAACACAAAGGTTTCTAGTCACTGAACTAAAATCATTTCTAGAAGTTTCTAGTGGCTCAAATTAAAGGCTATTAGTGTGTATGTTAAGGATGACCACTGTGCGTCATTGAACCATGATTTTAGGCAGCCCCAAAAATCCTGGATGCAGAAACGGTGACCAGTTTGAAATCTATCTCCACAACTCAGTTCTACACGGTTCACAATATTCCTTAACATGTACAATGTGTTCAATCCCGGATTTCGCTTGACTTCAAACCTTAACCAAACAGAGCTGCTAATGCGGACTTCCTAGATAGCTAACTAGCTAGACCGGCGTTTGTGTGCTTAGATTAGTATCAGCATCATAGTGAAAAGCCAGTGTAGGCAATGCTAGCTAGCTACTATTGGCTGGAAGCACCAGAGAGAATGTCTGTGTTTTTGCTCTGCAGAGTTGTTTATCTCTCTCTATGAGGGACAAACAAATGCAGCTGAGGTAACTAAGGTATAGTTAACAGGTAATGTTAACTGCTGCCAATAACAGTGTTAATTCAGCCCAGTCTCATGGCAGGGTGTGACATGGTGACGTTATTTAATCTGTTGGTTTGTGTACAGGGACACGATTTCTTTTATGTTATGGTTGTGAGCAAAAATTTTAAACTAATGTACTTTAATGGGAAGCATCTTTAATAATAACAGCAGGATTACGGTAGCGAGTAGTATTGAAAAGCCAGGTAAGGAGTTTGGGTGGGATGGTGGACTTTCACCCCGGAGACCGGGGATAGCATTCTGCGTGTGGCAGTTCCTGTCCGCGTTCTTCTTCTCCTAACCACAACCGTCCTGTTGTTTTCCCCGTCTCCTGCGTGTGGCAGTTCCTTTCCCCGTTGTTCTTTTCCTAACCACAACATTTTGGTCTGTGGGTTGATAGTCTCACTCAAAGTGAAATTTCGATATTACATTTCTTAGAACTTGATGCTTTTAAGAGCACTCCAGAAGTCTCTGTAAAGAAGATTTGACTAAATAAAGACAAAGAAACAAAGATAATTAAAAATGACCAATTGAGTCCCATTTCATTTCCCCGTTGTTGCGTCCCCCAGAGACCGCGGATCTTGTCCATCATTGTCCCCCAGAGCAGCCATGGGAGTTTGTGAAGTGGTCACGTTCCCATTTCGTGGTGACGACCACAAAATAAACAAGAAAATCGTAGTTGACAAATCAGTAGATCAAAATAATGTGACCATATTACAAAATGCCATGAGACCAGGTTGTCCAATTTGATGCTGAGTAATTACAACCCCCGCTTGGCTAGTTTGCTACGTAGGTAGCATGTACAGCCTTGTTAAGCTAAAAAAAAACAAAAAAAACAATGAACGGCTACAAAATTGAATAAAACGTTGAATAGATTGTACCCATAGGCACATAGAAATCAATACTTGCATATGTGTTTTTGTAAGGATCTTGACAGCAGTTGGCTTTCATGTCTCTGCATGTCCTGAAAGCAAATGAGCTACTGTATATTCAGTGTATTTAAGATTTGAAAAATAAATGAGCCCATTCATCTCTTAAATGTGATTCTCTTAAACAACAGTACGTATAACATGCCCCAACAATCAATGTGACAAGCGGATAAATTGTATTGATACTCAGGCTTCACGTAGTATCAAAAGAAAGACGTCTCTTTTACAAGCAGTCTTGCATAATGGCCTCCCTGCGAGCCATTTCAGATGACTTATGGCTGGCTGCATGTTTAAACATCAGCATTAGCACGCAGCAGATGGTAGCAGTCTGCACTGAACATCATAGACAAAAATATAGTAACAGTAAGCTATGCAAAGAATTATTTCATGTAAAGGTTATTTTATATTCATACTGCACAGTGAGAAATCATGAAACTAAACCACACACCTAATAGTCTCCCGACAGCCATGGTTATTTCCTTTTCCAATGAGAACATCAACATGCCCTTTCCCAGCATATCTGATGCGCTTCTCACTTGAACATGCAAAAAAGGGGTATTTGTTTGAAGAGGCTTACTAATGCTGCCGACACCCTTGTGTGCATGTGTGTGTGTGTGTGTGTGTGTGTATGTATAGGTGTGTGATCACAAGCGCCCGTGGCAGCCAGCGTCCATGGGAATAAGGATGAAGTAGGTGGATTAACATGTTTGGACAGGGAGACTGATTGTTTAAACAGTGTGCGGAGTGAATGACTGACTGAGTGAAGAACAACATTGACTCTTATGTAGAGTGAGAGAGATTGCCCGGAGCTCTATCCTCAATAGTGAGGGTATGTGTGTGTGTGTGTATGGTTGTATCCAAATGTATGTGTACAAACTCCTCAGTTTGTAAAGTGGACAGCCCTGCAATCAGTTATCTGAAACTGGTTCAGTGTGCACGTCCAGTTGCATCATGTAGTGAAGGAGCGTGAAGCATTCACAGCAACGTATAAATGAAACATGACACCCGAGGGCTATTATTTAAAAAGTGTGCATATTGCTATGGTTAAGTTTGCAAGCTCCAGTTGTTTTGTCTTCTGGTACAAGCATCAGACATGATACGTGTAAATCCTCCAAATTGATTCAATATATTATGGCACTAGTTGTAAACAGTATCAAAGAGATAAGTCTGTGTGGGTTGGAATGGCTGCAGGCTGTCTGCACAATGATGAGCTGAACTCTCACCTAGCTTACTTGACATCCAAAAATACAAATGTCCAAAACCAGGGCCTGCATTTATCAGACTACTAAACGCAACAAGTCCCCGAAGTCCAAGTCTTCCATAGTGTACAATGATATAGGCTGTTTTTTACTTTAATATGACCCACAGGAGTGTTTTCCGTCCTCATATTCAAACCAGAGAATGTAACGATCATGATTTCAAACTGGTGTAACCGTTAAATGGTCGCAGTTTGGTTACTTTTAGGTACCAAAACTACTTAGTTATGTTTAGAAAAATGTGGTTTGGGTTAAAATCAGTACACCCCTTACATTACTTCAAGTGACGTACATGACGCTGGACATGACATAGCAGTTGGTTTCTTAAGTAAAAAAAAAAGATATTTTCAAAACAGGACTTGAAACCCTGGTCTCCTGGGTGAGAGTCCTGTGTTTGTTTGAACAACCCCATCCAACCTCCTTAGGCGGAACATGGCACACTTATACTTTGTTACATGACTTTGTCCTTTACTCCTGTCTATTTCCTGTCTGTATATTTACTATGGCCACTGGAATTGTAATTGCAGCATAAACAAACCTATGGGAGCATTTTTTTGTGGGTGGACAGTCTCACTCAAAGGGAAATTACACAATATAGGCCTGTTATAAATATGTCTGCAGTTGAGATAAATAAACAGCGACTATAACAACTCTATTTATTATGCACTTCTATAAACACAAAGGGTTCTAGTCACTTTACTAACTTCATTTCTTGCGAGAGGATAGTGTTTATGTTAAGGATGACCTCAGGGCGTCATCAAACCATGATATCAGGTGGCCCCAAAAATCCCGGACACAAATACTAAACAGTTTAAAATCTAACTCCACAACTCAGTTCTACACAGTTCTACACACATGTTTTTCACAAGTAACATGTACAATGTGTTTAGAAGGAAATCCCTGATTTTGCTAGACAGACGTGTGTGTGCTTAGATTAGTATCAGCATCATAATGAAAAGCCTGTGTTTTTGCTCTGCACAGAGTTGTGTATCTCTCTGTCTGAGGGACAAACTAAATGCAGCCGAGGTAACTCGGAATTAAACAGCTAATGTTAGCTGCTGCCATTATCACTGTTAATACAGCCCAGTCTCAAGGCAGTTTGTGACATGGTGACGTCATTTAATCTACTGATTTGTGTACAGGGACAGAATTTTTTTTATTTGTGATGGTGGTGAGCACAAATTTTAAACTAATGTACTTCAATGGGAAGCATATTTCGTAATAATAGCACGGTGACGGTAGCAAGTAGTATCGAAAAGCCAAGCAAGAAGTTCGGGTGGGGTGGTGGATGGGACAAACAGCACAGGACTTTCACCCCTGACACCGGGGATCGTGGACTGCGTGTGGCAGTTCCTTTTCACATTCTTCTTCTCCTAATAACAACTGTCCCGTGTGACGGTTCCTTTCTTTTCTTTTCTTTTTTCTTTGGGTTGATAGCCTCACATTTCTTACAACTTGATTCTTTTAAGAGAACTCCAGAGGTCTTGTTATGGTAGATTTGACCAACTAAAAACAAAGAAACAAAGTGAATTAGAGTTGACAACACATTGACATTTTGGCCGTGGTTGATGTTTTTTCACTTTGGACTCATGTTCAAGCCAAAATAAGCTCTCTTGCACCTTCTTATTAAAACTGATGATAGTAAGCTTTTAGTATTGGCAGGTTAAATCTGCTGTCGGTGCAAAACTGAAATGCAATGCTTAAAATAATTACGACACTGAAAACAAAGTGAAGAGGTGTATTACCTCTTCACTTTGTTTTCAGTGTCCTAATTATTTTGTAATGTGGCATGGAATATTTATGTCATTAAAAAAACAAATGAGTGTCCTTATAACATCAAGGTAATGGTGACAGTAAATTCATAAATGATAGTCATTTAATATTGCATATAGCATTTAGCTGAAATCCATTCTCTGATGTAACTCATCTACCAGCAGCAGAAGTTATGCTCTATTTTATATCCACATTGTTTTTGTTTCTATTCTGGCATATATCTTATTAATTACTCTATATTTAGTCATCTCTGTTTATCTAATTTTAAAATTACAGTTATTTCATTTAAATAAATAACAACAAATGTTTAAAAAAAAATCAATGTCACTTTCGTGTAACATGTTTTTGTAGACGTAAGGATTATTTTTTTAAAGGATGAACAATATGGCAATATGTACTGAAGAATACATTATTGTTTATGATGATGGCTGTTTCTGCTCTGAGAAGTAATTAAACAACAATCTAGTAAATTGTAAATTTGATGAAATGGATGGAAATAAACTGGAGCAGGAAAGAAATTCTGCTGCTGACAGGTTAAGTACATTTAAGAAAACATCAGGAGAATTTAGCAGCACGTTGTCCAACATAGACAGGGGAGAAAATCAATGACAGTTCTACTCTTGTTTGCACCTCTAAATAACAAAAGAAACAACTTCAGCATTTGAGTTGCATTGAAGGTAGTGTAGGGGCCAGATTTTAACAAGGAAGAACAATGCAGGGAATAAAAAAAGATGATCTCTGTTGTTCTGCTGCATCGATTTAAAAAACCCAAAACAAAGGTATATAGTGCAATGCTAAATCGGTGAATACAAAAGCCTACAAAGTCTTCAATTTTCACCTGAACACACTTTGACAAACAGCATTTACTTTTTAACGTCAAACTGAGCTAGAAAATGACAAGTAAAATACAAAATAATTAATGAAAATTACGACAAATAACAGCTTAAAACAGCTATGGTAGCCGCGATATTTGTCCAGTATGGATAGGCCTGAATACTACAAAATCCAGGCCTGTATCTTTTTTCTTTTTCTTTTTTGTTCTTTAAAAGGGGAGAGAAGGGGAATGAGCATAGCACCGCAGATTGGAGTCAAACCTGCGGCCACCGCATTGAGGATTAAACCTCCAAATGTGTGCGCCCACTCCACCAGCTGACTGTGTTTGGCTGTGCTCAGACAGCCGACAGCAGGAGGTCCACTCCTGGCACAGGGGGCCACACAACCAGATGGAGAACTAGATAATTATAGTTCTGTTCAATGAGATCACTGACCACTCAAAGTCATTTTTGGCCTCATTGTACTTGTTCTGAATGGTTTTGGAAACTTACACAGACATTTTATATGCTAAATAAGGTAGATGAAAAATAGCCCCTGGAATCTGTGTGACTTTATGGGGCTGCCAGTGTAACACAAATGTATTTTGTCTTCTTCAAATAATGAAAAGTTGACTTCCCTGATAAAAGTTTTTATGCCATTCACAATGGTTTAAAGCTGGCTTTCGCAGCCTTAGTCTGTGCAGGCCTTGGCGGGGAACAGTGATCACAAATGTCTGGAAAATCAGCGGATGAGGACTTCCAGGCAGTCCTCCTCCGTATTGGAAACGTTCTCTGTTCTAATTGGGAGATGAGGTTGTCCATCATTTTGTAATCATGACTTATTGCTTTTTTCCTGGGAATCATTTCTGAGTCCAATTTTAGTCAAAGCGTGGATGACATATTGCATAGCAATAGCAGAGCAGAGTCACAGGCTGTGTGTGTTAGTTTGTGTGTCCAGCTTTACATATGACTTCATTTGTATCTATTATGAGCACTTTTCGTAATCCGTGACTGAAATGTAAGGGGAAAAATTTCTTCTAAGCCCATTAAGCACAATGTAATGAGCGTTGATGCATTTTTAAGAGACACCCTTGGCCAGAAACACAGCGGTGCCTTCCTCATAAGTCCAATTTAATCTTTTTCTCATTATGAATTATGGCATGAGCTTGAGGTGTGTGTGTGTGTGTGTGTGTGTGTTCGTGAATGAGATGAAGGCCAAAAAGCAGATGCTGCCGTCGCAGCTTTCCAGCCAGCAGGACATGGTGTCCATCAGGTAACTAAGAAATACACACAGACAAAGACAAACACACACACACACACAAACACACACACACACACACACACACACACACACACATTCTTAATATTCTAATTCATAATTTTCTCTTCTCAGTATGGGCTTTTGAAGATTCTGCTCTATAAACATGCAGAGATAGGAATAATAAAGGAGAAAGACTGGAGAGAAATAACAGAAACTGGAGTAGCAGTTGGAGGCTCCTCACAAATTAAGAGAGACCACAGAGAACACACTAACCTCTTTTTGGATCACTTTTGCAGAGACACGCTTGAAAAGTGTAAACACTGTTATTCCATTTTAACACATTTTAACGGTTCCATGGTATGAAAATTTCATTTTTTGAGTTTTTTAACATTAATATGAGTTCCCCCAGCCTGCCTATGGTCCACCAGGGGCTAGAAAAGGTGATAGGTGTAAACCGAGCCCTGGGTAAAAGGAAGGAAAGCTCAGATGTGCCCGTCTGGAATCTTGCTCCTTATGAGGTCACAAGGGGCAAGGATATCTCCCCTTTCTCTGCTTTGCCCGCCCAGAGATTTGGCTTGAAAACAAGCAGAATATGGCAGCTGGTTGAAGCCACACCCTAACCTCCTCAATAGCTACAGACACAGAAATGGCACATACTAAGGAAAGCTCATTGCGGAACTGGCTCTACTGTCTGTAATTCAGCACCAAGGCTGAATTTCAGGAAAGAGACTTCATATATGGTATTAGGGGACCACATCCAAAAAGCACCATGTCATGAGACCTCGCAACTCTCTTCTAGCCCTTTGGCGTCATATTTAGACGCACTTTGCTCAGGACTCTTGGCTTCACTTTTTGACCCTCTGGGTTGGGACGTATGTTTTACAGACATGTGGCACAAGAATGGTAGAGTTTACAGCTTTTTGGAGGTGTGGGTACAAAATGTACGTTTCAGTGACATGCGTCCCATACAGACACTAAAGGGGGATTTTTGCATCAGTATCCAACGTTTTGAGCCACTTACCAATGTCAGTATTTTACCGTTTTAAGTAAAGTATTAAGTATGGAGTCAACTGTGTATTTTGATTGACAGATGTATGACTCCAAGAAAAAGTGGTGTGACGTTTATAACAAATTGTGTCAAAGAGTGGCCGTCCCAAAAATTGATGATTGAAGTGAACATTTGGATGATCTCTGTACCTGTTCAAAGCACATTAGCTGTCCATATCCGTATACATCATGTTAACGTACTGTATGTGTCCACCTTTTTTTAGTTGGGAACATTTCTGATAAAAATTGGATGTCCCACTGACCACTTGACTCAATTGTCCGGCTAACTGACAAAAACATTGACCTGCATTTACCATTTAGGGATCGATAAATCTTTACTGCATTCATATTAGTATAATTACTGTAATCACTAGACTACTGACCAGAGGATTGGCAGCAAGCTTTACAGCAGTTCACTTTGTGTGAAAAAGCACTTCCAACCTGCTTATCTTCTTAAGCGAAATGCAAAACAAACATGTGGACGGCTGCCAGGTAAGGAGGGAGGGGGCACAATTAGTAGCATCCTCCATGTGGCAGGAAGCAGCAGGGTTTATGGGAAATGTACTTCTAATTATATAAGCATTATCACTAACAGCAAGTCTGGCATGCTGTATGCTGGTCTTCCATTGTGCTGTTAATTTTGACTATTTCAACAAGAGTGTAACAGAATATAACTAGCAAGCTCATTTTTTCTTTGCTCAAGTATACGTCAAATAGAAAGTTGTGGTGCAATACAACTCATATTTAGGACAAACTTCTGACTGATCTTGTTGAAGTTTCAGAGCTCCAACAGAATGAATCAGAAGACGTTGCATTCAGGAGCGCTGGCGGCCTCGTAACACACACAAAGGCTACGAGCCTTTCATGGGGCAAAAGCCTGAAGCTAATTCATATGCAAATAAAGCAATCTGAAATTCATAAGTCACATCTGATAATTGGCCGAGCGCTACGCCTCTTCACCAATTAGTCATTTTTGTGCAGAGAATCCACACACGCACACAGGTTTGCTTCAAAACTGACTCCCAGAGAGACTATACTCCATTCCAGCGCTCTGCTTTGTTTGAGGGGACACAATCAATACTTTATCAAGAAATATAATGGAGGAGGATAAAATTATAATTTTTTCTCAAAAACACCATAACAAAACACACAGTCAGCTGCCTGGTAATTGAATAGAGCAAATCACCTAGTTTCAACATTTCTACGGTACAGTACATGCTTAAAATTTAGAAAATGCTGACATTTGTCAATTGACCCTCATTTAAGAATATTTATTCATGTGTCTAATGAAATACAAAAATTAATGTTTACTAGGGGTGGGAATTGCTTTGTTTCTGATTAAGAGGCCAACAATTTGATTCTAAACCAATTAACGATGCAAGAATTTTTTTTTGTTCATTTCCACGTTTGATTTAAAAAAAAAAATACAGTGAGGAAAATAAGTATTTGAACATCCTGCTATTTTGCAAGTTCTCCCACTTTGAAATCATGGTGGGGTCTAAAATTGTCATCGAAGGTGCATGTCCACTGTGAGAGACAGCAATGCGTGTTTTTCTTTTAATAAGCACAGAACAAGTCAAACAAAGAAAATGTATCACAAAAGATAAACTTATAATAATAAAAATAATTCTAATAAAAATATACCAGTTCTTTCCTGTAAACTAAAACTGATTTGCCCTAGTTCAATAGCTGCATCTACATATTGGACCTTCTACCATCATGTTACATACAGTAATACAAAATAGAAGAACATTCTTTGGAAAATAGGACATTTATGTTAAAAATCTTTGATATTCAACCCTATTCCAGCATTTATCTTATGTAAAAAACGTAAATATAATAACCAAAAGAGGAATAAAATACGTTAAACCAAACATTCAACTAAATATTGCACATTCGATTAACCGCAGTCTTCACAATTAGCTAATCACATTCTCAGCCCTATACATATTGTAAGTCTGAGTTTCTGAAATGTTGACATGTACAGTATTTGTCACAATGAAATGTTTTGTCTCCTTAGGTTTTTATTTGTAGTCATTCCATGCTTAACCCTTAATAATAATAATGTATGTTGAATAATAATGCATACTTTATTAATCCCATAATGGGAAATTACAATTTACACTCATTACACACAGGCCTGAACTGCACACACATGCTCAGGACCTATACATGCACTAAATGGAGAGATGTCAGAGTGATTAAACATGCTTGTGAAAGTCACCTTCTCTCAAAGTCATCTTCCGTGTCAGACTCAGTCATGTTTAAAGGTGGAGAATTGCCTTCTTAGAACATAAAACATGAGGTGGTCACATGTAATGTGATAAGGTAGATCAACAGCCTTAATGTGTTTTGCTTAATTATTTTATGTATGTCTTGCTAGATCATGTGTATATTTACGATATATTTTCTTTGTTTTGGCCATGTTTTTTTCTGAACTCTTGACTAAATTCTAAGTTGTTGTCCATTATCCTATCCCTTTTAGTCACTATGTTTTCTGATTTGTACTTGTAATGGAGACAGTAACTTTTAGATAAAAATCAACACAATCAACACATTTAAAAAAAATGTTTTAACTTATCAGAATCGAGCATCAAATCATTCTAGATAGAATTGCAATGAATGTAAGAATCAATTTATTTTCCCACCCTTATTGTTAACCATTTAAATTTAAAGTGTGTTCTCAAACGTAATAACAGTGTTTGAGATACAGTTAAAATGGATGAGTCACTTTTTCTCAATGGATCATAATTCAAAATATAGACCTGTTTTATTGTTGTGTCCAAACAAATAATTGAAGGGTTGAGTAGTGTAAGCCTAGTGCATTAAAAAACATCTTTTTATTTCTTATCTTTTACATTAAGAGCCCTGTGCATTAGTAGCCCTGAGACTTTAAGAATACGCCTAACAACAGCCACATTTAGACTGACATCGGTCATGATGACATGAAGCCTGTTCCATTCATCTCAAAACATCATAAGTTTTATATTTATTCCTAGTCCTTTGAAGCTGCACAGTACGTATTTTGGAAAAAGATGAACACTCTGTATTTTTACGGAGTATTGGCATGGCAACATGGGACATTGCTAACCTTTGCTAAATGTACTTTAAAAATAAATCTGCAGTGACTGGATGAAAAAGACTAACAGCATACTTTTAACATTAGTAACTTTTAAATCCCTGTGCTGTAGCTTTTCATTTGAACCCCTGTGCTGATTTACTTGGGTATTTCCATTTTATGCTACTTTGTACCTCTACTCCACTACATCTCAAAGGAAAATATTGTACTTTTTATTCATATTAGATTTCACATTAAAGTATGTTTATTCAATATTTTATAATAACTATGTATTAAAAGACAGAGTGAAAATGTGACAAAGTAAAATGGGCCGTTGTAGTGATGAATAAATGGAGAATTATTTCCAGAATGTGCAGGTCCTGCCCCTCACCTTTATACAGCTTATAGAGAGCTTCTGCTCATCGTTTAGCTGTCCGCTCGCAAATTTCAACCCGGTGTCACGGCAGTTTGCAAAATGGTCATGTTATTTTGATCTATTATCATTCATCAACAGGAACATCCTTTTCTTATTATTTCGTGGTGGTTACCACGAAATGAACAAAGGCCTCCGGGACACGATCTGCGGTCTCAGGGGATGCAACAATGGGGTAATGAAGCGTCACACGCTTTCAATACTACTAGCTACCGTAATCGTCCTGTTATCACAAAAATGCTTCCCATTGAAATACATTAGTTTAACATTTGTGCTCACTACCACAAAAAAAACAAGAAAATCGTGTCCCTGTACATGGATCAATAGATCAAATAACATGACCATTTCACAAACTGCCATGAGACTGGGCTGCAACTTACTGTTTTGGTTAACACCTGTTCAACACTTAACAAAGAGGCGACAGAGTTGGAACATTTAGCAGCTAAAGAGGCCGACATTTTTCTCAGGAGTTGGTGGAGACCAAAAACAGAGTTAAAGAGAGTAAATCTTGGACTTAGATTTGCCAGGTGGACGGAAACACAACTTCAAACAAGATCCTTGGTTTGCAGAATTGAACAATATTAAGGTTGACTTCTGGTGAGTAGACTGATTTTAATGGAACTTAATTAAATGATCTTAAGCTGTTTTTTAGTGATGTAACCTACAGGAGATGCAGGTATGCGCTGCATACCCATTAAGAAAGTTCCAGGATTTCCTTAAAACCAGAGTGTCAATGTCTGGCAGGGATGTGTGGGATTTTCCCCTCTGCTGATTCAATTTTATAAAAACTAATCGATGCTACTTAACAAACAGACAATATAGTATATACCTAAAATAGAAGTAGGCTTTTTTAAACTTAGTGATGCACTGTAAAGAGAGCAGCAGTTGTTGGTTGTATTTAGCCGTTACAGAGCTCAGGTGCGCGGGCTACCAATGGCAGTTGTTTGGCCTCCAATAGGTGACTGTTATTTTCCATTGAATATTAAAGTTCATAAATTGGTGTTTTGGGTTGACTGGCCGATAGGTAGCCTACTATATCCATGGTGTTGGAATGGGGATTTAATACTAGCATGTTTTGTTTTGTTATGCATGATTAAAAAACATCCCTCCCCTCTTTGCTTTTTTTGTCAAATTGCACCCTGCTTGTAACAATTTAAAAATGTAAGGATGCAAGGATCCGTAACAACATAGTTTTGTGACAGAACTTTCCCTTTAGCTATTTGTTTTCCCAAATATGGGGTTGAGTAATGTGCAAGCAAACTGAAAAAATGCTGCACAACATTCTCCTTGTCTTTCATCAGCCCCCACCCCATTGAGAGCAGTGTATGCTTAGTGAGTGTGTGGTTGAGTGAGAGAGTGACAGTGGCTGTGTTTAGAGCACACAAGTGTTGGAGCACACAAGAAAGCAGCAGGAAAGTTGTGTTAATAAATGTACAGTGTTGGTTAATGAATAAATGCTACAGCTCCTCAAGACTCTGTAAAGTTCCTGGCTTTTGCTTCTCAACGGCTACATAAGGTAGTTAGTCTAAACCTCAGG
The DNA here is from genome assembly GCF_013103735.1 of Etheostoma cragini. NCBI lineage: Eukaryota > Metazoa > Chordata > Actinopteri > Perciformes > Percidae > Etheostoma > Etheostoma cragini. The sequence continues at coordinate 18,059,064 of NC_048424.1, forward strand.
CCTGGAGGTTTAACAAAGGCTTAGTTACAAGCGGCCTCATGAAGCGTGGTTCAGTACATGGTGGCTTCAAATATAGGAGAAGCCTTTGAGTTTTACTGTGACCTAGACCTTTTTTTTCTAATAATTTACATTTAGAGCAATATTGTAGGAATAATTAAAAGGTGCAGTAAGCGATGCTGCGCAAAGTTCATATATGAACTTAACTGCCAAACAAACACACAGAATTGAGCACTTTGTATTTATGTTCACAAAAGTGCTTTTCTTGCCATTGACAGGCTCAGATTAATATTCTAGGAGTATGACAATATTATGGAAAGGATTTCTAAAATAGCATAAAATCGGTGCTAGCAACCTCAGAGCTGTGTTGATTAAACAGAAAGGCCTTAAAGAGGTTTTAAAAATGATTCTCTCTGATAAGGTTGGGCAGTAATACGGTAATATGGATACCGCAGGGTCTAAAAATGCTTATGTGTGGTTGTCAGTGTCAGTGTGGAGGACAGAGAGAGAAAGAGAGAGGGAGAGAGAAGGGAAAAGATTCCACCAAGTGACCTGGTCTCAAAGAAGAACATGACTTCTGCAGTTCTAGCAACCTTTGGGGTTCCGACCTAAGGAGAAGGGAGTGGTGTTTCAGTATTAGTGTTTGGTGGTCAGTTTCTGAACGGTGTAGGCACAAGCCAACAGTTTGGTGACGCCGTCTGAGCCTTATGTCATATTTTTTAATTGGTCACGGTAATACAGTAAAATAGGGAGGAGGTTTGACAGTATCAAAATTTGTTTACGGCCCAACTCGTCTCTGGATCCTTCCTATAATGTTGGCAGACACTTAATACACTTAAATAAGCTAAGCCCTTTCCTAGCAAGTGGAGAAGTGCACTTTTAGTGGATGTAATTGATGATACACATTTGCCCTATAGGGTTAAATTGCAGCCTTCACGGTTTATATTGGACCAATTTCAGTCACTAACACAGAAAAACAGGAAAATGGAGTCAAGGTGAAAAGAAACAAAATAACCCATTAACACAGAATTTCTTTTCAGCGCACATAGAAAATAAAGAGCTAGGTGACTGTGAGGAAATAATTGTTGAATTTGACAAAAAGTGTATTGGATTAACATTGCTTACAACAACTTTAAATTTGTCATTTGTTTGCATACCTGTATAATATGATTTCAGTTATCTCAGTCTCAAGACACAGCTGATCATCACAGTATACCACTAGAATCCTTATATTGTAGCTGCACTACACCATTTCTGTTTTCAGTAAAAAATGTCTGACTCTTCACAGCCCTGACACAAATAGACAGCTTCAGCATGCCAGCATTCTTATGTATTACCTTCCCCAAAATGCACTGTAAATGATATCCTCCATAAGTATCCGGGACGAATGAGGGATGATGGGAGAGTTTTGTCGTTCGCGAATAATAAGTCTGAAAGGCAGAGGAAGTTAAAGTAAATGTGCATTTTCTTTATCTTGTAAAGTAAAAGAGACAAAAAAAAACTGATTTGTCATCAATCAAGACTTGCAAAGATTTCAAAGAGTTTTCATCTATATTTCTCTCAAGAGCAGGAGATGAAAGACCGGACTTTTCATGTCAGGTTGTAAAGAAGCATCAAAGATTTCTTAGCAGGACACCTTGCACACTCTCTCTCACTTCCCCTCCATCACTCTGTTGTTGTCATTTTCCCTTTTAACTAGCCTTTCTAGCCAAGAGTTGTGATGTGGATTTTTAGAATAAATGAAAGCAGAAACGCTACTGATGGGATGTGCAGCGCAGAGTATAGATCTGACATGTTGACCTAGAGGAAATCAGCACTTTGTTATTGACATTCTGTTTAGTTAAGGCCTTTATTAGTTGCGCAGGTAGCAACATGTGAATGTTAAGAAGGGCTGGTTTGAAACCAACCAGCACTGCACCATCTAGAGCCTTGTATCAGCCCAAAGCCGTGGTGAACGTTTTTTGTCATTCGGACCCTCAGCCACTGAGGACAATTCCATTTTCACATCTTTATCCAAATCAACAAATACTACATCTACATCAGCCAAAATCATAGTAGTAATAGTGAGCAGAAATGCACTAATTCATTGAATATGGAATGCCAAATTAGAAAGAATCTGCCCAAAAAGTGAAAGATACAAGTCACGTCTGGTTGAGACAATGAATCTGGAATTTATTTAGCTATGATTTGCTCCCTACCTTGGACGATAAGCCGTGTGCATTGGTTCAGATACGCTAAATAGGGAGCTGGAGTCAGGAGACAATTAGCTTAGCTTATCTCAAAAACTGGAAGCAGAGTGAAACAGCTCACCTGGCTCACTCCAGCGCTAACAAATTAGCCCTACAGCTTCTCGTTTGCTTCACAGACAGAAAATGTTGGATGAAAATGCCCCCCAGAAATACAACTTGTTGTTGGAGTGAGCCAGTCTAGCTGTTCCTTCTTGATCTGATTTCAGTTTGTAAAAAGAGGAATAAAAAAACATCTTTTGGAAATTGATCTTATTGCCAATCAACCTTTTAACTATACCAATTTACTTTGTGAATGAATAAGGTATTGTAGATAAATACATATTCTTTCTTAAAATACAGGGGGCATGAGTATACATACCCAGATGTTGAATTCCCAAAGAAGCACGCAGATTTTTTTATTTTTAAAGGCCAATTATTTCATGGATCCAGGATACTATACACCCTGATTAAGTTCCTTTGGCCTTTGGAATTAAATTTACCCCCCCACATCATCACATACCCTTCACCATACATAGAAATAGGCATGGGTAACTTTCCTTCAGATCATCTCTTAACGCAAATCAAACCAGCTATTAAGCTTACTGTAATAATACCATGCCAATCTCTAGGAGGAAATGTTAAATGTAAATGTAGGTGTAAATGGACACTTAACACAATACATTATTAACAGAAACAATGTACACACATCCAAACTATTTTAATGTTGCTGTGGGACAAAGCGAGACTTGCCTCCCACCAAATGCCATGTACATAGATAATATGGTGCTTGTTAAGCACTACAGCAAAAATATATTACAAATATATACACTTTTGGAAGTGCAAATAACATAAGTGGCCTGATGTTTATACTTGTGTGCTGGTGTGTGCGTTGAGTTGGCAAGTGTGTGTGTGTGTGTGTGTGTGTGTGCGTGTGTGTGTGTGTGTGTGTGTGTGTGTTTGTGCGGGAATATTGGAGGATGTAACACTGAGGCAATTTTGGTCCCTCTCTCAATATTGGTGGCCTAAGAAGGAGCAGGTCCTGGGGGAGTTTGTTACTCTCTCTCTATCTGTGTGAGTGTGTGTGTGCGTGATTATCTTCAGAGCGAGTAGCCACCCTAGAGTCATAGTGAGAGAAACAAAGTGTCTGACCATGGTAGGATATCTTTTGCAGGAAAATTACCCCCCCTCTCCTGGAATTCATAACGCCATACCTGTTTCTCATTGACTAACTTGCTTGTGTTATTCGTTGTGTGTCCAACTCTGCGTGCTTTTGAACACCAGCCCAACTCTACCTCTGATTGGCTTACCATGAAGTTTTACTCAACCTCAACCAGTCAGCATTTGTGTGCTTGGCTCGTGTACTGCCCATTAACAAAGGGATGACAGTGAAAATAGTCTTTGCCTCTCAGCTCAGAGATCTAGTTGGTCTGATGAAAAAAACGCTTCAATTATAGTAGCAAACCACATTTTTTGGCAGTTACTCTAACGGAGTTATTAAAATGGGAAGGATAATCAATTAGATTACTCGTTACTGACAAAAAGTACACCGTTAGTAACGCCGTTATTTATAACTTCGTTATTGCCATCACTTCAAAAGACAGAGCTTACTCCCATAAATTCCAGCATTATCAAAACTGCACACTGCCAAGCACCCTTTATTCCATTTCATTTCTAAGATATAGCATCATCTCATCATTTTTTTACAACCCAATACAAGGCACCTATTCAGCAACCAACCCCAATTCCTGACACAATTACCCCCTCGGACCCTGCACGTCTCGGGTCCCGTCTTCAGGATTGTGTGAACCCTTCAGGCCAGACAGCATCAATAAGTGCCTGACAGGCCTTGGAGAAGCTCCATTCCCAGACAGCAATGGCAAGATAAAAGACAAATGAAGAATAATTGACTCACAGCTCTCGGCCAAAGGGATTAGCATGACTGAACTCTTGGGATCTCTTCCACTTTCTCCCTCTCAATCTCTGTCTGTCTCGCCCTCTCCCCATCTGTCTCCCCGTCCTATTCGCTGCTCTGTTTCTCATGCCACCACGAACACCACCTCAGAACCAGGGTGTCCATTACTGCCCAATAGAAAGCAAAAACAGTTATTAAAGACATCAATAAACTTTGATAGAATCCGAAGGGAAGGAAGTGACCTCATTTGAAACTTAGTTTGCCCAGAGACTCAACTGTGCCTCTGCTAACATTGAATCTGCTTCTTTGTGCTCGTCGTCGTAGGCGTCCCACGCACTTCAAAAATGAAATAAGAATATTAAAAAGAACACATTTGACACAAACAAATATAATTCAAGGTACCCAAAGTTTCTCTTGTATACACATTGTTATGCAGAACACAGTGATCCCTGTGTCTGTGTTTGAAGCCGCTCATTATTTTCAAGGTTTTATGGAATCCAACAAACTCACCAGTAAGTCAGATCAATGATACGTCTATGATTCGCAGAATCGTCTGCGTCATATTAGGTTGTTTTTGTTCCCGTCATGGAAATACTTTGTAACAGGAGAAGGTAACTGTGATTTGGAGCGTACCCCTAGAAGACTGTGAACTGTTTAATCCCTGCTGAGCTGGTATTTCTTCTTGCGGAACAGCAGTCTGCGTTGAGGGTAATGGGGGAAGAAGCGCTAATGCAAAGATGGACGTGGGAAATGTTATGGATTATGTTCCTGGAATGGGAAATTGATTGCCCTTAAATTTGATGCCATTTCTTGTAATGAACACACGTGTCAATTTAGTAATGAGCATGTGTGCACAGATCTCCATGACCCCATTAACCTGGTGGTTTACAAAGGTTGCTGTTGGGTCCAACTTAGTACCAACTACCCCCCCCCCCCCCAACAACTTCAGGAATGCATCCCCAAAGCAGTGGGAGAACAGTGTGACCAATGGCTGCACGCTAAGCAGCGCAATGCTAATTTCTTACAAGGCCTTTTTTGTAATAATGATAGACCTGCCTTGGCCGTTGATGTAGTCCTTGGAGCAATTTCCTCCAACACTTTTGCTGTTAATCAAAACACCTGTAATATAATCATATATTCATATAATTATATGTTATAATATAATCATAACAATTAACACCCATTCAACCTTTGGCGTGGTTGCTAATCCCTTCTTACTTCCTCATTACGATATGTTCAGAATGTAACACTGGATGTAGACTTGCCGCACCTAATCCAGACCTTTATTGGTGTGATACCTGATACCTATTCCCATCCATCTATCCATGCACTGGTCTATGGAGCCAACCATTCACCCACCCATCTTTCTAACCCAGACACCCACTCATCAATCCAAGTGCAGACCATTATGGAACATTATCATTTAGTCCATCTGGCTAAACGCTGCCAGTGGCCTTGCACTGCCCAGTATCCTCCCCTGATATCCCCTGCTCCGACTACTAAAGACCTGGAACACCCAGTCCTTTCTCCTGGGCCCATGTAGGCCATCTGTGCTCCAGACAAGATGGAAAAGCAGTGTTGAGTTGCTGCCTGCATGCACGATGTCCAGGGCAACACAGATCAATGCGAGGGGTGTGGATGAGTGAGTAAAATGAGCATTGATTGCCAGGAGGTGGCACACTTCCAAGGGGGCCAAGGCTGCATAACACCCACTGAAGGCCTCAGGGGCTGATGATTGCCAGAGCCGGGAGATTAATGTTTGTCTAAGAGAAATACTAGTATGTTTTTGATTTCTGTATGCATGTAAATGTGAGACCACCAGGCTACAATACCTTTGAATCATAAATTAAAAACATTCCTCACAAACTGTCACTTTGAGGAGGAAAATAAAAGGAGTAGCAGTTTAAAGGCTTACAATGTTTTTTCAGTAAGTGCATTTACAAAACCTAGAACAATACATCCTTTAGCCCCTGTGTGCTTCAGTGCATTGGCATATCTCATAATTTCTCCCGCCTGCTGAGTTTGTGACTCCATCATTCATCATTGCCACTTAAGGCAAAATAACCTCCAAAATGGGAGTTGGTTGTAGCTTTTCATTTTGCAGCAAATTAAGCTTGAATATGAAAACACTTGATTGATTAATTTTAAATCCATGCACTGACATAAGGAGTACTAAAACCAACATCACGTACTGTATGTACAGCACATGTTTCTTTAAAGTGCATATTACTCTATACCAGTTATTGCTTATTTAGCTTTTACAAGATCAGTTTTTGCAGTACTCTGTGTTCTCTAAGCCATGATTTTTTTTGTTTAATTTTGTGTAATAAAAGAGATATCCAGTCATTTTAACATACTGTTTGATGGATAAACCCTAGTGGCTTGTACCGAGAGACGGCCAATTTAACATCTGATGTACAGCCGTGATGTGTGCCAGAACTGTACCACGGATAGGATAGAGGGTGCATTGATAACCAGGCTCGGGCCGTTTTAAAGACACTGCAGGCATATCAATTTTTGCCTCCTTTACTGCAATTAAAAGTTGTTGCAGTGGTTAGTACTGCATTGGATACAGGCTTATCCATAGCTTCAGTGGGTGTCTGCACTGATAACATATTACAAAAGAGCTTTAATGTGAAAAAATGTGAAAAAAGTAACAAACGGCATTAGGGAAACACCTTCAGCCTACATCAGAACAACAATTGCATGATGGACATGTAACAGTATTGTTTATTTTCCTTTTGTTTTCATTACATTGTATCTGACAGCTCATAATTTATGCAAACACTTGTTTTTATGTTATATATTTGGCAACAATTTGTTTACTATGAAGGAAGTATTAAAGGCCATAATTAAAGCCAAACATGCTTATTTAATTTATACCACTATTTTTAAGTCATATGCTAATGTCTCATTTGTGCCCTGTTTACGAAGATAAGGAATTAACGAATTGTTAAATGATCAAATATTCTATTCTATAGTTAACTCATATGATTAAATGGTAGATCCAAAACAATTCAGTTTAGGTAAAAGGTTGTTGGCTAGGTGGATGGGTACATAATTTAATAATGCCTTATGCATAATCATAGATAAAATTGAAATAACCCAAACTTTTGAACTTTTTAAAAACATTTCAACAGAAAACCGTGTTCGTGTGGGACCCCGTTGCTCTTAGAAAGAAGGTGATTGGGGGGAAATAGGTTTGCATGGCCTCAACGCCACCGTGTGCACCACATCAATAATGTGAGAAAAAGCACTTTGTAAGGTTTGTTCTTTATGAAAACACTGTTTGGCAAGCAATTTGCTGTATATTGACTATTATCCACAGTTATCTTACAGTAACTGACTATTGATGAATGCTAACCAAACATGACTTCTGAGTTATGTAATTATGTAATTATTTATTTTATGTACAGTGAATCCCCAAAGCAACATGACTTAAGGTGATGTGACATAGTTTGAACACCACCTACAAAACAAAAACGCTGTTGAAGTATTTCCGTAAAGAACCTAAATGTACCATAATCTTTGCTATTTTGTCATTTTGTAAGTGGGATTTTACAAATATTTAAATAGTGACAAGCTGTTTCTTCTGACTTTGTCTCAAGTAAACAGCTCAATACTTTTTTTTTAATTTAATTTTCTTATTTCCTGAAAAACAAGAGTTTTGGACATACAAAGTATTCACCAGAGACGTGGATATATACATTTAATGAAGTGAAAAATAGTAAAGCACATTCTGACCGAGACAGAAGACTCAAAGTTACAGTCACTAATAATGCTGCACCCATCTAAGTGTCATGGCTTTCCAAATGTCTTAGTGCTGTCCTGCCCAGACCAGAAATAACACATAACTGCAGACAATTATGAGTCCCCGAAACAAGGTGCTCCAAGATGGCACAATATATGTAACACTTTAATTTGATGGTGAATCATTTATTTCTCAGGGTGAAAGAATTGTAGCTTAATTTAAATGCTAATTTGGGACATTTTGTGCAGCAATTTGACAGCAGACCTTTTTCAGTAAACTAATTATACAAATGAGATGCACTATTCATCCAGCTTTGAGTCACTGGAGAAAAGGTGGGTCAGTTTGACTCCAAAGTCATTACCCGAGGTCCTAGTAAAATGGAGGAATGATATTTGTAGCCTTGTCTCTAAGAAGCATTTCCTCCCCTTTGTCCTTTCTTTGAGGACTCTGGTAGACAACTCAGACTGGATTAATGCAATATTGGATACAATATCTTCCTACGTACAGAATAACTTGAAATGCTTTGAAATACAATGAAACAACTCGATAGTGTGCTATTGCCTGACTCCTGAGAATTATCCTCCATTTACCCATTTTGGGGTTTTTATTACTCTGATCAGTCTTGCTGTGTATCAGTGCTGCTGTCGTGAAACATTCAGAGCATATCAACCACGGAGCATAAATACTTTATAAAAGGCAATAAAGCATGCGTTTATAGTCGCTGCAATTATGGCGAGTCATTCCCTTGTGCAGTCCCTCCGTTGCATTTCTTATAATTCTCACCATGTCGACAAATTTCTGCTTTATTATAGATGAAGAGTGATCGTCAGCTGTGATGTTTTTATTGAGGGTTTAAATGTTGTCAAACGTGGTGTCACGCAAAGGGGAAGAAGAGATAGAAAACTGGTCAGATGTTTATGGGGAACATGTGGAGCACAGTGAGTGAAGGAAGCTGCTGTTCTCTGACTTTCAGCAGCCACATGTTAGACAGATGATTTAGGAATATATTGATGCAGACACATTTATATATAGACACACACACACACACACACACACACACACACACACACAAACACATATATATATGTATATTTATATATTTTACTTATCCACATCTTACTGATGCTTGGTAGTGTGTTGGTTTCTCTGGGAATGGTTAACATTAACTTGAAGAGCATTTCCTAAACAAAATCTTTGTGCATTCATGTTGATTGCAATTATTTTTGATTGACTTTATAATTAATATAAACTCTGCGATTTATAAATGCAGTGCAAGTGCACAGGCCTTAAAACACCTATGACACCATACAAATTACTCATAAATTTTCCATCATCACAATGAAGTTATGGACTTTCAAGCAGTGAACAATTTACAGCATTTTGAAATTTGAATGGACTTGGTAATCTAAAAAGACATCGACTTATAAACACAAAAGAATTGAATTGGCCTTCGTGGCATATATGATGTTTACTTCATAAACTGTACATTTCACTTCGCCAGTGTACATCACTAAGCATTTTTACCTCTAAATGGTGTTTGTACTATACAGATTCAGAGTTATAAATACAATGGGAAAGAATTGTCTTCCATATTTTAGATTAGATATACAATTCATAAAATGTACAAGTCATCATAATGAGTTTGTGTACATTTATTGTTTTTCTTTCATTCTTTTATTGTCAATCAGACACAAGCTACTTAAGTAGTGCCACAAGGCAATTTTACAACTGTTTTCCCTGGACAGGTCATATATACTGT
>NC_048424.1:18068810-18090172 GCF_013103735.1 Etheostoma cragini
TACGTATGTGAAAGCAGTTATATATCTTATATTTATTCATTAACTGAGATCTAAATAGCATTGATGTCTTTGGAGACTGCTTTAAAACCTCAAGTGTAACAGGAATTAATAAATGTAAATGTACTGTATTTATATAGCGCTTTTCCAGTCTTAACAACTGCTCAAAACGCTTTTACATCTACAGGAAACATTCATCATTCATACACTGAGGCCGGGGCTGCCGTACAAGGTGCCACCTGCTCATCAGATAAACATTCACACACATATGCGCAGCACCGGGGGCAACTCGGGGTTCAGTGTCTTGCCCAAAGATACTTCGCCAATGACTGCAGGCATCGAACCACCAACCTTCCGATTGGCAGGCAACCGCTCTACCACTGAGCCACAGCCGCCCCTGTGAAAGAATAAGAATAAGAAAAGTCATAGCAGACATCTTCCATGTATTACACACAATTTGACACATAGTCGCTTTGGTGGCAACAAAACTGTAGGAAATTACAAATCAAAAGTTTTAAAATTAATGTTTTAAGAATAGCTCATTAACTGTGCAAAATATCCTGAAAACACAACAACGCCTCTCACAATATGCATTTTACATTATAGGTGTGCAGACACACTAATGTAGGATAGTACACAAAGTGCTCTTCCGTGGTTTTACTGAGAGGATTGTGTTGAACATAATGTTTGCTTCATGAAAGTCTCATTATAAACATTGCCGTTCAGTAAACACATTAAATGTAAAACAGTTAACCCTAATGTCACTCGTTAAACAGGCTTATCAGAAAGGATTAAATGAGTCTGAAATGCACTTAGACACACAGCACTATCAAACTACGGTTCAATCCTTCTTATGCATTAAATATCTATTCTTTATTCCTTATACAAATGCACTGCTGTAGCGTCTTTATCCATCAGATATGAGAAATCCAAGGTTAGCTTCTACTAATGCATACTAAAAAGGACATATTATAATGTTTACAGTGAGTCCTTTTGAGAAGATACTTGAGTTGAGTACAGCCTAAGTCAAGGCAGTATTATCAGCACTTATATACACACAGTATATTGGAGAAAACAGAGGACATTCTGAAGACTTTATTATGCTCTCATAGCTGTGGCATTGGTGCTCTCTCTGGTTAATAAGGTAAAGAGAACAAAAGCAATGCTTTTGTGAAAAACTTGCAAGAATTCCATTCAAGTTTTTAAAACTAAAAAATAATTAATCAATTTACGGTCAAAAAGTGAAAACAATTGCAACAGGTTGCTTTATGTTCCACAGATAAGGCTGATTTGTTAGTATGGGCAGATTATAAGTACTGACACTGAAAGAACCAGGGTTGATCAAAGATGAAGTAAATGTGCTATATTTATTTATTAATATAGCGCTTTTCCAGTCTTAACAACTGCTCAAAGCACTTTTACATCTACAGGGAACATTCACCATTCACACACTGTGGCTGGGGCTGCCGTACAAGGTGCCACCTGCTCATCAGATACACATTCACACACATTCACACTCCGATGCGCAGCACCGGGGTCAACTCGGGGCGGGAATCGAACCACCAACCTTCCAATTGGCAGGCAACCGCTCTACCACTGAGCCACAGCCGCCCCGTAATGAGAGCTACTAGAATGGATGGAGAAAACAGTGCACTCAAAGGATGTTTTCCCTGGGTGACCTTGTTCTGAGAGACCAGTTCAAAGCATCCCCGTGAAGAAAATAACAATTACTATCTAGAGTGGGCAAGACAGGCAAGGCACCTGGAGAAAATTGCAAATTGAAGACAATAAAAAAATATTCTTTGCTAAGTTTCCTTCCAAGGAAAAGTGCTTTGTGGTGCTGAGTTTAAGCAAACCAGTTTATCCAGCATATAAAGATTGTCACACTTGGATTGGTAGACATCTGTGTTTCCAGACATGGAATCTTTTAGACTGCTGGCTTCACGTGACAGAAGCATAACGGATGGAGTCGCAATGCTTACGTGATATTTGACATTTGATAGAATAGCAAAGAGTTGGAAAGTAGTGGCATCAGGCAAGAAACGTGTTCTTGGTTCTCTTACAATCTGCTTCAGTGGCAGTAAAATTAAAACTTATAATGCAATTGAAGCCTCAATAAATCATCATGGTGAGATCAAATGATCATTAGCATTCATGAGGGGTTCACTATGGTTGATTCCTTACTACGTTTTCTCATCAGCTTTACCCTTTATTTAAAAAAAAGAAAGAATGAAATGTACACAGTCCAACAGCAATCAAGCACAGTTAAAGATGACTCAAGGTTTTGACTAATTTTTCACATCCTGTTCATATCTGAATGTAAAAGTTTTGCTCGATATTCAAAAAAAAAAGGTTGAATAATCGATGCAAACAAATTTTATATGCACAAGCAACCATCTCTTTGACAACTTAGAAATCACTGAAAGCAGTTTGTGGTTTCTTGATCTATTTTCCTTGTGCTTTGATCCTATAATCAACATACAAACAGCCAATAACACACTGGTGGGGAGGCAAAGCAAGAGAGTTGGTAACATCCATCTGGTTTATGCAGTCTGTAGTTTATGTTGTGGTGTGTCTGGTTATACCAAAATCAAAATGAATATTAGTGCTGTCAGTTAAACGCGCTATTAACGGCTTAAATGCAAACCCACATTAACGGTGTACATTTTTTTATTGCAAGATTAACATTGTTTTTGGCCTAGTAAACTTTATAGTTGTTTTCACATACTGCTGCAACAACTAGTAACGTTAGAAACAACAACACCACACTAGATCTAGCTAGACCGGAAACAAAACAACAGGCACGCTGTTGAACTGAGGTATCATCACAGCATGTCCAGTCTGAACCCCCCCCCCTTTATTGATGGACAATGTTACATTGTGTGAGAGATTATTTGCTCCAACATTTGTTCAAAGCAAAATGATTAGTTGCAACTAAATATTTTAATCATCATTTTAATTTTAGTTTTTCTTTCTCTTTTCAGGATTTTTTTACACTTCCACCCACAGGCAGTTACCAGCAGACAGTTAATGCTAAGTAGACTAGCCCTTATTTTAAAACGTGGGATGAACACAACACTGAGATCAAAGGAGCTGCCAATGACTCAGCAGATGTTAAAATAACATTAGCAAAAGTCTTGTCTAGTGGGAATTAGTACCATGTCAGCATGTGAGGCAAAGCGTGACAAAAATGTTACCAGGTGCAATTTTAGTAAAATCGGACAGGAAAATGACTCTGGAGCTTATGAGTCATGTAAATGTGCCAGCATATACAGTATTCAGTAAAGTGCAAAGGTCCTTTAGAACTCTGGATTAGGGATATTTGGACGGGACTCACTGCGGTTGAAACTATACGACAATTTCCGTGCCTGAAAATTAAAGCCAATACAGTATGTGCCTTAGACCTGCATTCTAACTTCCAGCAGGGGGCTATTCCACTGGCTACCCTACTTCTCACTTGATTTGTTACCACATTAAACATTTGAGTTTACGGACTCAACCATCATTCCTTTTCAAGTGAATTATAGTCCCATTTATTTTAAAATAGACAATAAAGCAGTTGATGCTTAAGGGCGTGGCTACAAAACGACTTGTCAATAATGGTAGAGGCTTAGCAATGCTAACCCTGGCAGATGGCCGCCCACCAGGAGCCTGGAGCTGTCCATGGTCTCTACCTGGAAGGAAGTTTTTCCTTCCACTGTACACTAAATGCATGCTCTTGGGGGAATCGTTGGGTCTTTGTTAAGTTATAGTGTGAGCTAGACCTACTCCATCTATAAAGTGGACTGCAGATGGAAATAAGCCCTCTGGCTACAATCTGGCACGTTTACATGTACTAGTGTTCATCAATGTGCATTGTCCTAAAATATATAGTGTCTTGAGATAACTCCTATTATGATTTGATAATATAAATAAAACTGAATTGAATAGAAAAGCGTTAGCTGGTAACTTAAGAGAAAGTAGGCCAATGTTCTGTGTACTGAAGGACATGCAAATAAACAACACCAGTCTTCATATGTACGCGTTTACCCCTCTGGCAAAACTCTGCTGGATGATTTGAGTCAGAAGGCTTGAAAATCAACAACTTTTCTTCTTTAGCGCTTAGCTTAACACATCACCATTGAAACCAGAGAGACAATAGGCCCGTTCAAGATGAGCTGCTCCTTACCTGTAAAGTGGATAAAAGCTGCCGGCGGCAGCCGGGAGCGGTAACAAAATAATTGTGGTCAAGTTAGACTGTTTCTAGCAGTCACAGAAGAGCATACATCCTATTAGATTCGATCCGATTCCAATTTATCAAAATGAAATCACTCTTATCAGCTTGCACATAGTCTCCAGTTGTTTTTATTATGAGAGAGTAGCTGTCAAAATGCTCTACATGCAATCTGTTGCTGATGTTAACAACAGACTGTAGATGATCTGTAATCATAATGGATCTTCAAAATGTCAGCCACACATTTGTTCCGTACAGAATAAGTCTTTAAATCAGACAAAAACTTAAGTTGAGTCGATTTGGAACCAATTAGCTGTTTGATCAGGTTAGAGCCAGGCCTTGCACCTCGCAAACAAGCCTAGTGGCTTAAGAAAGTCATGCTTTACAGCTCCGCCCTTTTGTCCACATATGTTCACTTCTGGCTCCATAATACCAAGGGGGTGACGCCCCAAACTCCTGACTTCCAAATGGCAGTTCACAAATCAATGGGTGACATCACTGATGCTACGTCCATTATTATCACACTTGTTGGTTTAGACTAAAACAATGTGAGAACTTTGAGGTGAGTTTGAAACTAAACATTTACCTGGGCGAAGGAGTAAGGAGTGTTCTTCAAAGTCCAAGGGATATAAAGTCACTGATAGCATCTGGTTAGGTGCTAGGTGTACACACAGATACGGTACACATTCCCATGTGGGAGGATTATGAGTGGAAGGTACAGCCCATTGCTTTCTAATAACATCCTTTAATCTCTTGCCAGCTGCCCTTGAGGCTGTCCACTCAGAAAACATTGCAACTTTTCACTTTCAATAAAGCATCTTCCTCTCGCTCCTGTCTCACCCTTTACCGTGGGAGAGGAGGGGTGCGTAACCCTCTCCATCAAAGAGATTGGACAAGGTTGGCCCTCTAGTTGGCGGTGTAGAGAAAAACCCATTTTTATCCCCTACCCTGTCAGCTTGAATTAACTGTACAACCCCAACCTTTCAGCCCAACCACTGCCCATTACGGGCCGTGACACCGACTGCATGGTTTTCCATTTTCTCCCAAGGTTCTTTCAGCTCCTACTCTCCCTTCGGTACATTATACCGCTCCTTTTCACACCGAGAAGCCTTTGAGGCCACAATCATGAAATGCTGAAATCTGGTGTCCTTTTGGTGTCAGGTTCTATAACGCTGGGGCAGACGGGGTACATCTATCAACCAACCTTTCATACCACCTCGTATCCCAACTCAAACTGTCCCACCCGTTGGCATTATATCCCAGAGGGCTCTACTTTTCAAATCATCCTTCTTAGAGGTTACTTTGTGATTTTCATTCTGAACACTTTCGTCCCTTATTACGCTGATCTTGCCATCAGAAGTTTCGCCCACTCGCTTTCAAACTCTACCGTCATTTGTATTCATCACATTTCCACTTTCTCCCACTCCCTCTCTCCATGATGCCACGTAATAGGTTTTGTGCATATAAGGTGTCGTTGGGTTTCTTTTTCCAATTAGCATGGAATCATTTCTCCAGGACTAATCTCCAGGCTCACCACCCCCACTCCACCCCCACCCCCACCCATCTTTGATTTAACGCTTGGCGTGAATCCGGGGGAGTTAAAGGTGCAGCCATGTTGGAGAATCCACGCGGACCACAATGTGTTCACCTCCTGATTGCTTGCCCTCCTAGGTTTAGTGCTGGTTTATGGAGCATGATATGAAATAAACCCTCTTCGGTCCCCCAACAAAGATTGGTGGCGTAACTCGCACTCAACTCAGGGAGCTCAGCGTTCAAGGATGAGGGGTTTTGGAGATGTTTTGAAGGCAAGGTGGGAGAGAAGGAGAGTTAATATATGAACACATCTGTGAAGAAAGTCGCAGGGACAGACACAGCTCCATGAAGCAAAGGCTTGTAGTGCCGATCATCGCAAACCAGTACACATTGGGCTTTCATGGACCTGGAGAGGAAGCTCAGAGAGCTTTTGTGCTCAGCAGCATTCACTCATCTGTATCCATATATATCATATAGCCCAAAATATATCGTTTCAAAAACCATCACATTACAGCCACAAAGGCCTTTGTTTCTCCAACCAAATTGGGCCTGATGGCTGGTAACCTGTCAAACCACACTTTGCAATAGAGGCTATTAGTATGTACAATGCACTTACATGGATATCTGAAAAGTACTGACTACATAAACTGTGTCTGTTCATGGCAAATATAGTAATAAATAATATATAATTCAATCCCCAGCTTTGACTACATTTATGGTTAATGAAAAAAACATCTTAGTAAAGAAAACATTCAAAATGCTAATTGTTAAAATACCCAAAGCCCCCTTTAACACACACACACACACACACACACACACACACACACAGACACACACACACACACAACTCTATTTGTCAGGAACATATACCTAGCTTGATTAGATCGGGGACCTGTGGCAAAAAATCAATTTGGGGTGATTCAAACCACTAAAGCAAAAAGCCAAAATGCTTATCAATCCATTATTTATAAACTACCTGTGACACACTACCTGTTAGTTTATTCTGTTTTTATTCATAGAAGTCCATATGATATAAATATTATTAATAATAAAGAGTCCAATTTATGAGATTACTTTAAAATATAAAAATATAAATGGTCTTTAGCAAATGCAGTATTTAAAGGTCATCATTACATTGAGATCATAACATTTCATGATGGTTGTCTGACAGTCTGAAAGCAGTTGGAGGTTCTCCCTTGATAATTGGTTGATTAAATGACTGATTTATTGAAGTTTAGCATGTCTTTTTTCTCACCAAGACAATGTACAGTATAATTTACAGTATACATTTTACTATACATTTTGTCTCCTAACATTGTCCCAATCACACAGTGTAGAAATGTCAGAAAGAGGAGTATAAGACAAGGGAAAGTAAGTTTTGCAGTCCTCACCCAGAAAATGGCTGTTAAGGTTGTTTATGCAAGCAGCTAATAACGACAACTATTTACATTTATTGTAAGGCCTGTAGTGGTCGTTCAAAATAACATGGGAGCAAACGAGAAAATAAGGTGTTTTGGTTTAATACGTGTATATATTGTCAACGAATCTTATTTAAAAAGGCTCATGACATGCCTGAAACACTCATACAGGAATAAATAGTGCATTTGTTAGGGACAATTTTCAGATGCTTGTGGATGGATTAATGCTTTTGTTAGTATTTACAGCTGTTATTGAGTCAAAACTCAGTGCCCACATTCATAGTTTAAGTCATCGTTGGTCTTGGTCTTTACATGGGATTTGGTTTTCTATAAAAATCCTTATCTTTTAATCAACTAATACTTAAACTTTGGGGAAAGATTGTCATCACCAGGCTGAAGAAAACCAGACTGTTGGCAGCACACGGGACATGAATCACAGCCTGCTGAGTCAAACACTTTGTATGCTCATCCATCCACCCCCACCTCTGCTGCCTTATTTGTCACTGCACTACAACAACACTACTTCCAACTTAATTCAAGTATAATTCATATTGTTTTTACCTTCATAAAAGGATTGATTTGTAACTTTAGACACACAAGACTGATTGTGTTTATTGCTGAAACTGTTTGGAATAGATTAGATTTTAACATTTCTGGCTTTGTCAAATTATGTTTAATAAACACGTTGCTCAGTTAAATGTTGCAGATTTTGGCTTGGGCTCTTCTAGCAGTGAAAACTGTTGGACGCCCTGTAACCTGTTTTTGTTTGGTAACCGCAATTTCTGTGGTTCCATTCCCAGATTATCTTCCCATGTGTTCTGCCTTTCTCTACACTGGCTGTCGAATGAAGGTAAATGTATTAACAATAGAGACTGGATGAATCACTTAACAGTAGCATTACATAAGTGTCCACTTTGATTCTCAGCGGCTGGATTGGGAGCAGTCACTTAGCAACGCGTCTTGACCTTGACTGCCATGTTAGCATGCATAAGCTATCTGCATCTGACGCCGATGTGCCGACGTCTCTCCTCCATCCATGCATGAGCAACTTAAAGATTTCCTGCCTGGATCGATCAAATTGACTGGCCAACTGATCAACTGTGACAAGCCGCTCCTCCACCGACCAAGCTCCCAGGACGTTGAGAAAACGTTTCACCTTACCCAGGTGCAGTCACCTTGGCCATGAGCAATGAGCTCTTGAGGTTGGCTGATTAATTCCTTCCATTGCTCCCGGGACAGCACATCATACAGATCTGCATGTAGATTAAAGTCAGTGGCCCGTTAGCATTCACACACAATAGAAATCAGAGATAATTTTGAATTGGGGGGGAAAGTGAAGACAATGAGAGCCCTTTCTTCCATCACTGAAGTTAAGTAGAATAAGAAAGCCAGGAACGAGTCAATAAAATCCCACCTGTTCTGCATCTCGATCTCAGGCTTGAAGTATAATATCCACAGCAAAACATCCAAGAAACGAGCAGCATGAACACACTCAAGCAAACCCATCCGAGCAAGTGCACACATGCAGCTACATCCACACACACCATTAGACACATGCCTCTGGTTAAGGTGATAATACACAACATATGGTGCTCAAAAGCCTCCTAAACCTCTTGCAGAGAAAACAGAGGGAATCCATAGGATTATAGTGTAGGTAGTTCATACATAGAGAATTTTAAGATTTAGGCTTTTGGCAAAGACTGACAGGCTAATGACCTGCTTCAGAAGTTTAATTAGTTTTTCAATGAAGCCAACTTTTCCAAGTAACAATGATGACTTAAAAAGGCAGTGACATATTATGTAATTGTGGAATTTTTAATAAAGTTGCAATTTTTTATCTCCTCGCATAATTGAGGACATGTCTAAGTTGATGAGTCGTCAGCAATTAAAGGACACATGTGCTAAGAGAGAGATGGACCATCAAAGATATCCTGACAAAATCAGCTCAAAAGGTGGTGGCTCACTAAAGCAGTGAAGAAAAGGATAGGTCAGAAAGAAAATACACTGTGTCAAGGAATATAAAATGGCAGTACTCGTTCAAGCTCTTCAAATCAGTCTTAATTTAGTTTCCTGTTTAATAAGGAAATTATATGATTTACAGGTTTAAAAAAATCTCACGTTCCCAGTACTCCATAGTACCCTAGGGGTGATAGCACCCCCATCGGGGACACTGGCTTAAAGAAACAAGAAAGATGTTAGATTTTTGCATTGTTAATTATTTTTTAAACTTTACATTTAAAAAAAAAAATTTAAAATAGGGTTTTATTATGAGGAATAATCAATGTGCTTGGTGAATTTAGCACTATATTGGGTAATGAAGGCAACTATCGTTCCCAGTGGCTCCATGCTCACCACGTTCCTACTTGTGGGGAACTCAAAAGCTTGAGAGACTTGTGCCTGCATTGAATTCATGGTTGATAAGTATAATTGGACAATTGCTGGCCAATCTGAGAATATGCTAGCTGATATTTGAAAATATTACACATGTTAATACCATCCACAGCTTCAAACTTCATTGGGGTGCATAGAGGCTGTTACAATTACAATATTATTTACATTTACATTTGTCATATTTGTCTTTGGCTCTGTGCTGAGTGAATGTGAAAAAATAACCATCTGGGGAATCAAAGTCAGCCTTCAGTTATGAGCACATCCATATGACAAGCAAATGAATGGACATCGGTGAAACATCACTGCACACTCACCCTTCCCATTGAAACATGCAGAAGAACTCTATATTAAACATACTGACAGATGTTTGGATGCAAATTCAGGATGCTGTTAACTTACTTAGTTACTGCCATATGAGTTTTTTAGACCAGAAACTGATTGGTCCGTCTGTGGTGGCATCTAAAGTGATATTTCAGACACCCTTAGGATGGTTCTAAGAGAAAGTGGAAGGCTGATGAATCGTTTCACCGGTATTGAAAAATTAGGCAGATGTTCCTAATGGGGTGACTTACTAAAGGTCAGAATTTCAAAACCTAAAAGGCCAACAGTCTGGTTTTCATGGGACTTTGATGGATGAATCGACTCATTACAGATAAACCCAGGTGAGATAAACCCATTTTTTTGTGACTTGAATGTAAAAAAATCTGTTTTGTTGCCAGTCACAGAGACATCATATAAACCTTTACAATAAATATATTTATTACCCAAATGCTTGAAGATGATCTCAAAAGTCTAGTCCAGCCCTCTCCTCCGCGAAGCAAGCAGACGAGGCCTCCTTGGCACTGTCTTTGGTGCTGACACAGCAGGGTCGGGGTCGCATCTGGCGGCGCCTGGATCTGATCTGAGCAATCACATGGAACTGGCGAGGCATCAAACGCCAACCTCGGCGCTCAATGGGAGTTGAGGAGTGGAGAGAGAGGAGGCACAGTGGGTGAGAGGTGTGCAGATGGTTGATGACAACTCATAGATGCTCACCACATTTCCTCATGTACATCTTATGTCTTATTGATTGGTTAATTTTCAACTCTCTACTTGCCCTCGTCTATCGTCATTTCTCTTTGATTTTCACTTCCACGGAAGTACTTTCGAAGCCCTACTTTAGCTGAAGGAGTCCCTTAAAATAAAGTTATGCTGTAATACATATCTGTAATACATACCCCGTTTCTAGCAGTATTCCCTTTTCCTTAACTTCTTGTAAAATGTTCATCAGTTACACACCACTTTGTGTTGGAATTTTAAATTTACTGGATTTGGGAGGACGATTGGACTATATCTGTCCAATCTGAGTTTTCTCTCACTCAACCATTTTGCAGCAGCTCTGTGTTGAGTTTATCACCACCCCTGACAACTCAGCACGTTTTCCTACCATCCCTGCATGCTATGTGGAGTAACCCTCTTCCAAAGCCTTCAGGACTTTGGAGGAGGATCTGGCAAAACAAGACTATCATAGATATGTCTCAATTAAACAACTACATTTACGCAAATATACTGAAGAGGATGTCAAGTTTACATAATCAAGGACCAGTTATTGCTTCCCACCTACAACAGAATGTGTTTTTGTTTCGCTGCGTAGCGCCGGCCAAGACGATTGCGATTGGTTTAAAGAAATGCCAATAAACCAGAGCAGGTTTTTCTCCCACCCCGGAATACTGTATGGACCAGACCCTCCTTCGCAGCGCTGTGGAAGAAGGTCTGGCAATGCGAGACAACCGTAACCATCACCCAAAGTCTATTTCCTTCTTATGTTTTCCAAGCGTAACTTTTGACTTTCTCTAAATTCAATAATGTGCCTGAATGAGCGCAGGCTGTGTAGACACCATGTATGCTTTATCTTGTGACTGTGAGCAGGGGACCAACCACTAGCTGGAAATCACTGGACTTGATTAATAAACTTTGAAGTAGTTAAAATGAGCTCCACTTTGAGGTTAGGTGCTACTTACATCAGTTATGACAATCTAATTATGTCATTTACAATATATCTCTCACAGGGGCCATTTTACTGAAGAACCAGCACGTAAACAGCATTGTGCTGACAATACATTTACTTTAGTAATGTTTCGAATGTGTGGAATATTGTTACATTTTAATAGTGGTACTTTTAGTTAAGGATCCTAATACTTCTTGAATCTGCGACCAAATTGAATGCAGGATAAACACATTGGAAGATGCAAAGAATCATAGTGTATGATTAGCCATTCACAGATTATTTGGTTTTTCTGTTAGAGTAAGAAAAACAAATCCCTGTATAACAAAATGGAACCCAAATTGGAAGCTACAGTGCATATCCAAAAGGGCTTTATGTTTCCATTTTGTACAAAAAACACTGTAGTGCGTTGTTTCGGCTAATCTGTGTTTCCAGGACAATCTGAGAGTCTTCCTTTTGTGAAGTAAATTACCGTTCAGTAAAGATTAGTTGCATCTGAACTCCTGTTTGAAATGGATAAATGCCTGAGTGAATGAGCGCTGGACTCATTTGGTGTGGTTATTTTCTACATCAACGATAAAAATGTTACTCACTCAATTAACAAAAAATTTGTAAAATGTTTAACTCATTTAACTCAAGTGCTCTTGTTGTGTATTTAAAGTGCCCCATATGATATCTCTGGGGTATTATTTTGTGTCACAAGCATACAAACTTAAAAACATCCATGCTGTTTTGAACGAGATACGGATTCTGAATGTCCTCTGCCTTCAATCTCCGGGTGAGCTGTTCAAAATCTGTACGGCTTACTACGTCACTAGTCGAGGTGAGGTGGCTAACCATAGCATGCCAGCTCATTCTCAATGGTAAAACACTGCTACTAGACACACTAGTTCACCATAATCTCAAGAAGAACTACTTCCATGTCCCTCTCCTCCAGGTATTCCATAGGTATTCCTACTGCATATGTGTGCCTCCCAACAAAGATGGTAAAGAAGTCAGATGCCTCACTCTATTGCTAAACAGAGACCTGAACACACAGGGTGAAAACAGGATCTGCAGCAATGTGCGGTACAACAAAAACACGTTTAAAAAAAAGAATGAAACCATGTAAACATATTCTGGTACAACTACAAAATGCAGTTGTGAACCTAAAAATGAGTATAACATGGGCGCTTTAAAGGATTATTTTGAATATTCTCAGCACCACAAATAGGATAATTATTTGCAAGGTCAGTGCACAATCCAATAAAGACTTGTATTTGGTGACAGGTTGTATTGTTTGCACGTATGTAGTGTATCATTTTATGAGCTCATTGTGACGCAAATGCTATATTTTAAGTCACAAAATAAAGATTGCAGTGTACATCTTGTACCTCGCGCAAAGATTGTGGAAGATGCCAGACTTGTTTTTTTCTCAGAATCAGCTTGCTTAACTCTGTAGCTCAGATGCGGCGGTGAAACAGCAGAGTTCAGACGCACACAAGAGGAATTATCAGAAAATGATGTGCTCTCTGCGCTTTCCACTCCAGAAATTATCCGTGTGGGCACTGACCGTGCTTGCTGCATATTTCAGCCCAAATAAAACACAGAATGTAATGCTCAGCCCAAAGTCATCATCCGTGTATTTCTCTGCTAAATCTATTTACACCACCCTCCAGCAGTTTAACTCCAAGGATTACTCTTTAGTCCGTACAATTTAGAGAATGCACAGCCTTTCCATCACTGCAAAGGCCTTGAAATCAATATGTCAATAATACTACATCTTTCTATTCCATTCCCCTAGCTTTCTGCTGGGTGCATACGACACAAGACACACTCAAATCATTCCCCCCCCATTTACTCCTCCAATGCTTGAACATCTAGATGTCATTACTAAGGTGCATTTGGGTTTCACTGATGCTTCTATTTATTCAGAAGCACTTCCGCAGTCAAAATCATACAGACACAGAATGGAGAAGATGTCTTATTTTTTCAATGGTTATCATTTAAATTGTGAGACACATTTACACACATTTCAACAAATCCAATCCTCGGGAGTAAAACAACAACTCCATTGACTGTCATTTATCAGTCGTTCCCACTATGAAAACGTATGTTATCTGGACTTTTGATATCACATTTGTTATCTCCTTGGGCAAATAACACTCTCCATGCGTTATTCATAATGTCAGCTGAACTCTGGCTAAAGCTGGCTCGGGGTGAAGATGGCTCATGTTAACTATTTATCGCACATTGTAACAAGACATGAGCCTGACAGGCGTGAAGCCCACGGCAGCACACTGCCTGGCTTTCCCTGTATGCTGCAAAAACCTGCTGACAGGAGTGAAACTCTATTCTTCCCCCTCTCTTTAACAGATAAGGATCCAGACCTCCTTTAGTCACCTCGGAGCTCCACCGTATGCCACAGACCGACCCACAGAGCTGCCTACAATTGCACTGGCAAGGGAAATGAGGACAGACAAGCTCTTATCAGCAGGTCTATTGCATTTTCTTGTCTCTCTCTTTCTGACAATGAGGCACAGCGGTTCCTCTCTTTTCACTCGCCCAAACGTGTGACTGTACTTCGGACATGGAGATGATCAATTACCCTCTATGTCTCCGCCTCATCAAGCACATTCACATTGCACTAATGAAACCAGAGCAAGTGTTATAGAGTGGGGAATAGAATAAGACAAGAAAAAAGGAAAAAACTAAGAGCAGCCCCAAAGTTCAGTGTCTCTAAAGTATCAAAGTGCCTCACTGAAGAAAAGCGGATTTTATATTTAAGGTGCCCAACGGCTCGCTCTGAACTTACTTTGGTATATTATTCCTCTAATGTCAGTGCAGAGCATGAAAATGAAACAGTTCTGCAGCCATCATATATGTGTATATATAGGTATATGTATATAGGTATATGTATATATATATATATATATATATATATATATATATATATATATATATATATATATATATATATATATATATATATATATATAAATGATGGCTGAACTTCAATGTGCCAATGTGTGTGATATGGAGGCCAAAAACAAATTTTGAAATAATGATTCATATTAAAACATAGAAGGATATGGAGCAGTGGAAATAGAGATTATTGTATTCAACCAATTTTTAAATGTCAAAAGTGGGATTTCTTTTCATTATTATGTCAAAGTAGACGTCATTGTCATTACAGTACAAAAATGGAATTAGTTTTCCTGAGCAGGACTAGAGCTGGGCAATATATTAATATTATATCCTGGCATAAGACTAGATATCGTCTTAGATTTTAAATTCCGTAATATCTTGATGTGACATACAGTAAGTACTGTCTTTTCCTGGTTACCTTGTGTTGTCTTGCGGTCATTCTGACCCCAAATGAAATCTTTTGCCATCAAAATAATTTTTTTATTCACCAAATGTTCTGAAAATAATGGCTGTTGTTTGATACCATGCTCTTTGTGATTATAATAAATTTGAAGTAATTTGATTAAATTATGGGTGTTTTACTGAACTTCCCGCAGCACAAAGTGGTGCAAAGGAGCATATAGTCCCACCGTACTGCTCGCCATAACATCTTCGATAGTGGATGTTGGATGTGTGGGAGTCGAAAAATAGTTAAGACAACAACAAGACAACAGATCATTTCTCAGGCCATTTCAGTTTAGTCTAAGAGGCAGGCTGCACAATGAGGAGGCAGAAGCTCTATACTGCACAGGAGGCTTGCGAGATAGTTGATAAAATGAAAGAAAAGACAGACGAGGAGGACAACGCTGAACATAACGAGGGGGTCAATCAACTGATGAAGGGAATTCAGGGTCAGAAGAGGAGGAAAATAATGATGTTGTGATAGATCCAACATACAGATGCATACATGCTACTTTGTCCTCTGAAGACGCCCCCCAAATTGGCTGCGGTAGAACTGGAAGATAAGTATGAATTACAGCAAATTAATGCAGTTGATGATGAGGTGGAACTTAAAGATGATATAGAAGAAGTATCAGAAGTGCAGCAGTGCATCTATTATGATGAAGATGAAGCATCAACAGATGAGGAGGAATCTAAAGCTGAAATGGAAGAAGTGTCAGAAGTGGAGGATCTGCGGCCCTTTGCCACATGTCATTCCCCCCCTCTCTCCCCTTTTCATGTCTTCAGCTGTTCTGTCAATAAATGCCTAAAAATGCACAAAAATAATCTTAAACATAATAAAAAGGGATGAAACATTGACCTCCCGGTGACGGATGATGCACGTTCACAGCAGAGAGAGAGAGAGACAAGCCACCATCGTCCAACTGCATATGCAAAGTCTCCCATTGATGACATATGTCCACTTTTGACCTGGCCTTAAATAAAAATGGTGTTATTCTGTTTGACTGAAGTTGTTAAAAAGGCTTAAAACTGAATTAAATGAAGTACCCACTAAATATTTTTTAAATAACAGATGGGGTCAATATTGACCCCAGAGGACAACAGGTGTAATTATGGATGTGATTATGGCCTGCAATTAAAAAAATCCAAATGATTCAAAAACAGCCTCCTCACTAAACTTTGACATTTACCACTCTGTGGTAAGTCAATTAGTCAAAATAATATAAGCTCAACAACAATTCCTAGTTTCATTTTATTTTTACTCAAAAACAGCGTATACTTTTATGTAAACAAGGTTTATTGGCTCTAAATTCCAAAACAAAGGGAAAAAGTTTAGTAATGGGTTGAACTGAAGTAAAAAGTGTAACACAGAATTGAATGACAAGTTATACTGTATAATTCAAATAACCGAAAACCTGGTAGGGTCATTTTTGACCCGAGAGAACAAAAGGTGTGAGGCACACGGGAGGACATTATTAGGGTTTAAGGCTGCGTCGAATACCTTAAAGTTATGTCATTTTCTGAACTTACTATACTGTTGTAACTGTTATATTACTTGCCTTTATATCCACATTACTGATGATTTTTTATCTTAAAATCTAAAAAATCTATAAAAAATATTCTTTTTCAGGTCTGGGTCGAACCCCGGCCAAAATTATTGTAATATTTAATTTTCTCCATGTCGCCCAGCCGTACATCAGGGACAGTGGTAGTCACATTTTCCTAATGGCACAAAAGAGAAAAGTGATACTGTATTAAGTCACTTTCCACAACAGCCGTTCTGTGGGGACTGTTAATAATTATAATGTAAAATAGTTATCATGTGAATATGTAAGACCTATATAGAAAGGTAGAAAAGCTTTTGGGATGAGGCTACTTAGAACACAGGAATGGCAAGCTTGCAGAGGAAGATTGAGAGTAAGATAAGATAAGAAACTTGGTTGGGGGTTGCAACTGTGACTGTGTGTAGAAACAGATTGCTCCTCTATTCAACTTTGGGGAATATGTTTGAGTTTTAAACTTGTCTAATGCACCCAGCCATAGCTCAACCAATGGTGAAGCAAAGAATATGACATACTACACCCATTTATGCAAAACAACTTTATGTCTACACCCATTTATTCAACTTCAATAAAAAGGCAGAGCAAGGGGAAAGTACTTTGGAAGACTGGTAAATGATTTCAGTACCCCAAAGGGGGTGACCCTTTGCAACGTTTGTGTCAGTGTGTACTTTAGACTTGGGGTTTTGAACCTAACACTTTCTTAAGGCTGACCTATGCTTCTGCTTTGAATTGCTTTAGTTTACTCAAAGTTGAGAATTGACCAACAGTTACAGTAGAATGTGCATGGGTTCCAGTTTTTTTTGGTTGTTGTTTACTTTCCTACCTTGGAAAGTGTAGATTCCCACTCTAGTGATAGGATCCTGGATTTGTGAAATCCCTTTATAGCAGGCATATTGCTGCTGTGGCATTGTGGTATTATTACAGCTTACTCCTGTAAGCCGCATTTTCCACAGAGGTTAACAACATGCTTTGAGCCAGGATGAATTGCTCTATATTCTGTCCTCAATTTATGCACATATTTGGCTTATGAGATGCAAGAAACAAAACATTTAATCCTATAGAGCTTTTTGATTAGTTTGTATCTAAACATTCTTTTTTTTTCTCCCATGTGCGCAACATTTTGTAATTGCTGCCTTTTGCGTGTGACTTCACTAACTTGGGGGTTTGCCTCTTAGGGTACAAAACAGTATATTCCAAGAAAAATCCAATTACATTAATTGTTGTAGATTAGGGTACACACATCAACATAGATGTTAGAATACAGAAATGTCTATTTCTAAAGCTGATCCAAAGCTGGTTCAAAGCATGTAAGAGGAACACTCTTTTACAATGACTTTATTTAATTCTTTCCAGAAATCCAAAGAGAGCCTAAAAAATGTTAACATACAGTATGTGTAATAAATGACAAAAGTGTCATAGGATGAGGTTTTACTTGCTGTACATTTTAACAGGTCAATTTGTTTCTCATCCATTAGCCATAAGTCACAAAGCGCCAAACATCTTTGATCGGCTTGTCCCAAAACAATGCTTGAATCAAAAGGAATGATTAATACAGCTGCTGTTGCATCATTTCTACAGCTAGAAATGCCTTGTGAGGTTAATTATTTGTAAGTACGCTTTTTTTTGTTGTTGAATCCAGCAAACTGCT
Organism: Etheostoma cragini; assembly: GCF_013103735.1. Taxonomy (NCBI): domain Eukaryota; kingdom Metazoa; phylum Chordata; class Actinopteri; order Perciformes; family Percidae; genus Etheostoma; species Etheostoma cragini. The sequence continues at coordinate 18,086,905 of NC_048424.1, forward strand.
TCTCAGCTCCAGCTCTTTTAATCATGCACTAATTTTTGCTCTTTGCAGGCTGGCCCTGTTGGATGTAGCCCCGCGGATTTATTGATTCAACTAAGGCTTCAAACAGGTTTGCCTCTGCTTTCAGTTAATATACGGCTGCAGTGGGAATTATCGAGTGCTCATGCAAATTAGCGCTTCCAAAATCATTTTTGAAAAACGATTTTTTTGTACATATTTTTCTCTGAGATAGCAGAGAAACATTGAGGTAATAGATGAAGTTTTAAAACCATGTGTTATTTAACCTCATAACTCAGGGCAGCAAAAACTAACCTGCCAAGCCTGGGTCTGACAGCTATGAGAACATCCAATCAGCACAAAATGTATTATCAGTGTAAAAGTGAAACTGCCCGCTTTTATTTGAATTTGTTGGATGAGTCCTAATTGAAAAACTTCTTTACTGTTTTAAAGTGGAATAACAGCATGCCCTGACATTTAAAAGACGTGACATGCTTTTTTGCTAATGAGGCTTGACTGGAAAAGAAGGCATCGTCTAAACTTTAAGTTTTACTGAATTGCCCGTTTTGTCCTCACGCTGGCTTTTTCATTACGAAAGGAATAAATATATTTATTTTCCAGATTACATTCATGAAACCAAAGGCACGTGAAAAGAACATGTGAGCAGGTTTATTTTGTCACGTGTGTTGTCGGAAAAATTTGGATTTCTGAGCATCAGTCATGCGCTGGGTTTAGATCATTCGTATAACTCATGGTGACTGGTTAGAATGGGCTTTATTATAATATTCATTCATTCAGTGTATAGTGGAAAACTGTTTGGTTAGTCACCCTATTACACTGCAGTCCTGTTTGCCATGACATGGTCTAATTATTTTTCAACAAGCTTATTATTTCCAATTAATTGTCAATAAAATATGTATTAAGTAAAAGTTGTGTGTTAATAATTTTTTCAGTGTCCAGACTAACAATTTTAATTCAAGCTGGTTTAGTGGAGTAAATAGTATTAAAGGTGCCCTGCCACACATATTTCATTACTTTGTGGTCATGGTTACCATGGACTTTGTAAAATTTTTTGTTGAAAAAAATGCCTTGGTTGCCTTGCCAATCAATGAGCTAATTTGCTTGACTCTGATTGGTTAGCAGCTAGCTGAGAGCCTGGCTATCAGTATCCTTTACCCAGCGGTAAAGGTAAGGTGAGTTTATGAATAGTATTGAGCTGAGCCAACACGACATCACACTGACCAGCTTTTGTAATTGGCCTGATTCCTCCTCTTATTTCTTTTCAGTTTCCAGAGCTGACAGAGGAGGTAGCAGTTCATCTTCACCTTCATAACATATCACAAACACATATATGAGCCTAAAATTATTCAAAAATGCAAGTAAAAACTGTTTTGTGTGGCAGGGGACCTTTAACAACTTAATTAATAACCTGAGTTATTTACTAATGGGTTAGCATCAGAGATTTTAAGTTTTTTTCATGCAAATTCAATAAAATTTCCTTGGATGGACTGAAATCTGTGGATTCTGCCTCAGCATAAGGACCTTTCAATAGGGCATATTTTTTTTAGTTTTCTCCTATTTGGGCTGTAAATCACTTTAATTTACTGTGGGTGTCACTAAGTGTTCATTACAGCGTGACATGCATTAACATTTCAATATATGGTCATCAAACTAGGCATTCTGTGTTGGTCTAATTGATCATCCATTCTGCTCAAACAGTAGCCCCTAAAGATAATTTCTACTCTGCATTTTGAATTGGGTGTTACACACCATACCGATCCAAAATTACAGGTTGATTTGACCATAATCATGTGACCGTTTCACCAAATGTAATAGGCGCAGTTGTTAACATGTAGTAAATGTTGAAATATAAGTACTTAAAGGTCCAGTGTGTAAGGTTTTTAGTTGTTTGTCATCAACATCTGTGACGCTCGTTCACAAACGTATCTCTTGAAGAATATTTAGCCCCGCCAGCAATTTCAACTGACCAAAGTATTCCTATTGGCTTGACGTTTACATTGTCATTAGCCTGAACTGGGGTAGACACTCCATATTCATGCTCCATCTTGAAATACATTAGCCGGTAAGGGACATACAGGACATACTGCTCTGCCTCGTGTTTTCACTGTCACATGGTTAACTAACAGTAGTTGCTCATGCAGCTAATGGGTATCGTCGCTTCCCAGTAGTCTTCTTCTTCACCCAGAAAAAGAAAAAGGACATTAATAGCTGTAATACATACGTGGCGTGAGAGAGTTGATTATAGTTGACTATAATAAAACAATGTTTAAATAGCACAGTTAATTATTTATCATCTTAATGAAATCAAAACAAAGCAAACTGAAGGGTTTAAGTGAAATTATTACAAAATCCAAACGTGAAACCAAAGACAAATGCTCTCAAATTGAAAGAACGTAGTCTCAAATAAAAATAGAAATAAAACTCTATAGAAACGTAATTGTCTTTTGGTTCTTTGCTGTAGTTTTCCGGGTGAGGACGGGCTGGTTTTCTGATTGATCTATGTCAGACTTTTTCAGTAAGCTGTTTTTTGGAAAGGAAAGCATGTCCGGGCTGGTTTTTTTTTTCACCTTGAAAGAATGTCTAACATTTCTCTGTCAAAGAGATTGGCGACAAATGTTCTGCCGCCAAGGAACACGGGGAGAGCAATTTACTACGCTCACCAGTCACTCTAATCTTCAAAGGGTGCCGTTATTACAGCGCTTACATCGCTCTATCCGCACAGGGTTTATCCGGCCCATCCTGCCAGTGTGTCAGTTAAAGTGCTAGATTACAGCTTGTGTCAAGTATACTACCCACCAAAACGACAGCGCTTAAAATATGGATGCCACCATTTGTTTTCTTGCCTTAACGCTTTTTACCAAATATTTTTTTAAAGAGCCGTTGTTGGGAGTGATATAGTTATTTCTTCTCCATAGCTGTTTCACACGAGGCCTCAGGGGAAGGGGCTGTCAGACCGATCTGAACGGAGTGCATCGGTGTCGCGGTGCCTGATGACTGTACTGTAGCCAACAGCGTTTTTGGCTCTAGGCTTAAAGGGATCAAAGTCAAACTCCAGCAGAGCAGAGTGGTTGTAACTACAATGCATCAGAACAACCCTCCTCTTTGCCTAATTGTGAGGTGGTTCAATGGGGAGTGAAGCTGCTCAGATTAGATTGTGCTGCAGGAATGGAGTTGGAAAGCAGAATGGATGGTGTAGCATCGGGAGGGACGAAGAGGCAAGTGGGATGACAGAGGGTGTGCATGTGTGTGTGGG
>NC_048424.1:18090218-18095399 GCF_013103735.1 Etheostoma cragini
GAAACCTAAAGCCAAACTTTCTCCTTCCTGGTGCCAGGCCATTTTATTCCATTGTCTTTTTCTCCCTCCTTTCAATGAGCTTTGCTAGTCACAGTCCATTGCCCAGATGAAACTTTGGACCAGTAGTTTGGAGAAGATATGAGGCACACAATGCCAAGTTTGTCATATGGCTTTTGCCAAAATTCCCACTGTATTATTTGCCTGGTTTAATGTTGTTTCGAGCAAACAAGGGCAACCACTTCCACCTCGGAATGTTCCGCTGCATTAATATTTCGATGTTGCACAGGCCAAGAGAACAGCCAAAACGATGAAAGAAAGAAGTCATGTGGGTCGTACACTTTGTATTCCAGGGTTGGTGATGCTTTCTAGCCTTTGTTCACTATGTTAAGATCATCTATTACAATATCTGTACACATGAGTGCTTGTAAAGATTCTTTTTCATCCTTTGACTACCCTGTGTGCTCTAAATTCAATGCAAACCTATGGTAGCAATAAGCTTACACAAGTGGAAAATAACTGAGAAAAAAGGGGTCAGTTTTTGAAATTTCATTTAAAGCGCCCATGGATGAGCACTACTCGGCCATCTTTTTGTTTTTACATTCTGTGCACTTGGGAGGTATATGTAAATGTATCTGTATGTTAAATTCAAATGACATGTCAGCTCTGTGGGCTTATGTGAGATAGCAATGAATACAATTAGTTTCACATCACTAAGGCATAAATAATGGCTCCCCCTGGAACGGCGCAAGAGTCCTCTGTCAAAATGCTGTCGTACGCAGCTTTGAATCTTACCTTGTTATTTCCTCTGAGCTTTTCTGTAGGCTGACAAAGGTTGTCAGGATGAATGTGTGGCATACTATGTTATTGAAGTGAATATTTTTTCACCATGCACTCACATAATTATAAGTTCATGTCATCACGTTGGTTAATTGAAGTACCATTGTGAGATAATTTACTCTATTCATGCATGATCACATCATGTGGGTGTTCAAACTAGCCTGTACATATAATGTGCCGTCAACTAGAGACACACTAGCACATTTATCATGTCTTCATTGACACAATGTCACGGGGTTAACCTGGCTTGAGCTTAAAGACTAATATTACTCGTTCTCACTCCCGAATTGTCAAAGACGGTGCAGAAAGTTGAGTAGTAGCACAACAGCAGCACTTTAAGATGACATAGATTAAAGAGCGCCACGGGTCACAAGGCAGGTTGGGCCAGTGGGTGGGTCAAACAACCCAGTACTTTCACACAGACAACTGGGATTCATGTCCTTTTCTTAGCCGTACAATTTGTAACCCCACGTAAACGTAATTTTTGTAACCCCGTCCAGGATTTGGCCTAACTAAGGGGTTTTAACCTGCATGTTGAAAAATGACGCCAAGGTATCCCAACCAAGCACATTAAAAAGGTACACCAAAGGGATACCCAAATCGTTGAAAAGTGACGCCAAAGTGTCCCGACCGAGAGTCAGTTTCTGAAGAGTTTTGTGGGTGAGAAGGTTATTGAATATTTGATTATGAAAATACCTATAATTCAATTTCAATTCAATTTTATATATAGTGTCAATTCATAACAAGAGTTATCTCAAGACACTTTACAGATAGACCACACTCCATAATTTACAAGGACCCAACAGTTCTAGTAGTCTCCTCCAGAGCAAGCAACAGTGCAACAGTGGCGAGGAAAAACTTCCTTTAAGGCAGAAACCTCGGACAGACCCAGGCTCATGGTAGGCGGTGTCTGACGACCGGTTGGGGTTAGAATGAAGAGTGGAAATAACAAAAATAGAAAGAAATAGTAGTTGGTAGCAGTTCTTTGTAGTAGTTCATGGCATGGCAGGACGCTGTGCAGCATTACAAGGCACAGCAGGACGTAGCAGGACGTAGCTGGGCACCGCAGAGTGTAGCAGATGAACATGGCATCACTAAGCACAGAGTGTCTAACTAAAACATGCTATTGGTTGAATTATGGGAAATGTAGGATCAAGGGTTTTTGGCCGCTTGGCAAATATTAGGGACTTAGATACAATTTACACTCAGCCATTTCATGAGTTTCTGATAACAAATAAGACTTAAGAGACTGCAGCCATGCTATAGCTGCTCTGTAAGGAGGCACACTGGTGCTTCACACTAAATGCTGACGTCATAATGCTAGCATACCCACATGGTATGCTAAGATTCTGATGTTAACAGCTATAGAATAGAATCACGTTTGTTTATTTATTAACTTTTGTGTAGAGAACCCTTGCATCACATATATACAATTTAGCAGCGCTAAGCACATTGTTCACGTGTTCATTTGTCTAATAAGTTTGTTTGCTATAAAAACAGGGAAAGTCTTTATTGACCGCCGTAAATGAGTTGTGATTGGTCAGGCGGGTGTATAGGCGGGACTTTGATACCACAACTCCTCCACCCAATCACTACTGTGCAGACTCTAGCTCCAAAATGAAAAGGTAGCAGCTGCATTTTGGCTGCAATTTTGCATCATCTATCTTTTTGAAACCTAGTCTGTTTATTACCTAATTTAGGTAATACGCATGACTTCTCCCTGATGAACATTAAGTCACAACCCTACATGTGTCACATTGAAATGGAAGAGCAGTACAGGTGATGTAAACACATACATTTGCTCGAACTCTCAACCTGTTTCATTTCATATTTGAGGTCCAGCGGTGCAATTCATAAAACAGCTTAACATATTACACAGTGTGCTGCAGAGCAATGCTGAGGTGGTGAGTAAGCCTCATCTGAAGCATATTAGTATACAGTCCTGTGTGTTTACATCATCCATCCTGCTCATCCAGTTCAGTATATATATATAAGGCTGTGCTCTAATGGTCATCAGAGAGAAGTATTGCCAGTGGAGATTAACATTAGAACCAAACATATGTAGGTTCTGCAGTTCTTGCTCATTAACTACACACGTACATACAGTTAGATAAAAGAAATGAGCATCAAAATGTAAAAAACTTTCAGTTCAGTTTTGACCAGTGTAATTTTTAACTCAAAGATTAACAGGGTGTTTACACATAACACATTGAAATTGGCCAGTTAGAAGCATCTCACCTCTGATAATTGGATTCCTAATTGTACTCCAAAATTACTTACAGAAAGGGCTCAAAGCACTTCATATTCAACTTCAATGTATAGCCTGCTACTGACTTACTGATTTACCTGACAGAGAACGTTGCAGAATCAGAATGTAATCACAAAATATCCCCCTATGAAAATGTTGTAATCAGACATAAGCGTCTTGGACTCATGACAGTGCACTACCCACTCGGTCTGTTACTAGAACTAATCAGCACATATCTGCGTTCATCAACCACCAGAACTGGACTGTTTGTGTGTGTATGCGCAGAGAGAGAGAGAGAGAGAGAGAGAGAGAGAGAGAGAGAGAGAGAGAGAGAGAGCGAGAGAGAGAGAGAGAAAGAAAGAAAGAAAGAAAGAAAGAAAGACAGAGAGCGAGAGAGACAGTGTTGTATCCTGTGGTATGGTGGTTAATTTTTTCTCGAGGGTATTTTGGTGACGGCAATGTTTTTAGCGTTGTAAGTTAGCAGTAGACTTAATTAACCTGACCTAGGGTGAGTCTGATGAAAATTGATGTGTCTGCCCGGTTCAGCTCTGAGATTTTCTCGCATTGCACGGCGCTGTGAAGGAAAAATCTCAGAGATTACGTTACGATCGGCTTTTGTTTAGAAGTGGTGAATGTAGGCTACAGCTCACAGCAACCTAATACGATACAGTGTTGGCAAATGGATTTTTTTTGCGTTTCCTCTCAGTGAACAATAGAAATTGAAAAGCGTGGGGCCTTATTTTTCCAACCTTATTCCACACAAGAGTTGCCATGTTCCTTTCAGCCATCCACTCGAGCTCAAGTAAAGTGTAGAAAGGTTAGTTTGGGATATCCAGCAATCAGGTAGCTAACGTTGGAAGCAGGAAACAAGTCAAAGGCAGTGATTCGTAAAACGGTGTATAATGTTGTACAATGTATAATGAAGCCTGTCTCTATAACACACTCATGATGTGTTACGATCTGCTTATAATGCTCTATGAGTATAATTAAAAGCACTCGTGAATAATCATAATTCTTTATAACTTTAATCATAACACATTATAAAGCATTTCTGCAATGACTTAAAAGGTCCAGTATTATAATGTTCAAATTGATCATCCCACCCTGAATATATATATATATATGTATATAATGCATTATGAACACATTCATGAGTTTATAATCTGTTGATAGTGATGTATTAGCATTGTTATAAGCAATTGTGCTTCATGACAATAATCATAATACATTATAAAGCATTGTGTAATGACTTCAAGTCAAGTTCAAAGTCAAGTATCTTAACACTCAAATTGCTCATCACTCCCTGACTATATTATTTCAAGGATCATAGTGTATCATGATTGTCATTATTCAAAAGATTATAATAATTTTGAATGAATAATAATCAATGCTATAAGGCTTTACAATTTTATTATATAATATATACTATAATAATGTGATATAATGTAAGCAATAGTTGTTTTGTTCTATTTATACCTTATCACTCGTGGGAGTTCACGGAGTCATAACACGTACCGGTAAGGAGAATTGCATCAAATAATGTTAGTTACATTAAGCTTACAGTAGCTAACAGCTTACATTAGCTTGTAGTTTACTGCATCCATGTAACTTTAGCTCATTGTCCAGTAGCTTCTTTTTTTCCAATAATTCTAATTGTGGAATAGGACAGGGTTGGGTTGAAATCTCACTCTCAATTCCATAATAGAAAACTCATTTTTGGCCAAACTTGCAACATGGTGGAAAGGACCAGATCATTCGGTCCTCTGGCCTTTGAGATGGTTTTGGAAGACACTGGTGAAGACCTGCATGTTGTTAATGTGGCCCAATTAAAGTCATGCAGCATAAATGGATAATAGACATATTGGAAGATGAAAGTGATGAGGAGGACTTCCCAGGTTAGGACACTGTACTTGGAAAATGAAGCCTTCCTAAATTCCGGCACAAAGTAAAGATGACCTTTACTTTAACTGAGCTGTAGCTCCACCAAACCTGTTAACTGCCCCCCCGTCCGTCTCGTTCATAGACCGTATATATATTGATGGACAGAGCATCCGGTTCGGAAAAGTGCAACCACTGCGGAAGTAACTTAAAACTGC
>NC_048424.1:18095499-18125063 GCF_013103735.1 Etheostoma cragini
GACTCATTTCTGATCTCCACAAACCAATGGGTGACGTCACTCATGCTCTGTCCATTTATATTAACGGTCTATGGTCTCGTTCCACTCAATGATACAAGGAAGGGTTCTCCCCCACTGCCATGCACTGGGAAAGAATAAAGAAATCACGTCTTGAAAGGGCGGTTCTGCTGAACTAGAACAGCTAATGCAAACTGGTGATATCTGCTAAGTTGTCACAGTAGGTCAGGAGAAGGACTTTAAATTCAGTCCTGGATTTCGCAGAGAAGCTAATACAGGAGAAATATGATCTCTTTTCTTGTTTTTTGTCGGAACACGCGTTGCAGCATTCTGGATCAACTGGAGAGTCTTAAGGGACTTATTTGAGCATCCTGATAACAAAGAATTAGAGTTGTCCAGCATGGATAAAACAAATGCATGGACTAGTTTTTCAGCATTGTTTTAAGACCGAATGTGCATAATTTTGGTAATGTTACAAAGGTGAAAAAAGGCTATTCTTGAGGTTTGTATTAAGTGGGCGTTAAAGGATATATCCTGATCAAAAATAACTCCTTGATTTCTGACAGTGGTGCTGGAGGCCACGGCAATACCATCCAGAGTTACTATATCTTTGGATAATGAGGTTCGAAAGTGTTTAGGGCCTAGCCCAATAACTTCAGTTTTGTCTGAGTTTAACATCAGATAATTGTAGGTCATCCACAATGATCTGGCTTTGGTGGATCCTTCCTTGACATTGAGAAAGGGCTAGCCACTCAGAGAGTTACATTGGTCAACTCCCGCCCCTAGCTTAATTTGATTGACAGATCAGACGCAACGGCATGGTTGTGTGAGAGAGAGGACTGTGCTTGTACGACTGCAATCAGAGCAAAAAAAAATATTTTTGCAGCAAAAAGTTGAAAGTCTTCATTGAACAAGGGTGTTAAAACGCAACTGATTTATCAAAAGAAGAAGGAACCTAAGTGGAAGTAACCAGAATCTTGGAAATTCTCATTTTCTCCATCTCATCTTCTCTTCCATGTGTCTCGATAAGCCAACAGTATGATGCTAATGTTCCTGTATGCGTGTGCTGCATCATGCGGCATGCATGTTTGATTTAGAAATGTAGCTATGTAGCCTAGCGTTAGAGCTGTAGTTGTTCACTGGAAATAGATTAAAGCTCTTGGTAAGTAAAGCAAATGCTACAGAGATAGCACTTTGTATTAGAAATATAATGTGTTATGCTTATTGTTGTAAAGCATTAGGCTATGGTTTTTCAAGACTGCTTATAACTTTACTTATACATTGCTATGAGTAGTTTATACACGCATCATAAATGTGTTTATAATGCATGACGTAGGACAAAAGGCAGGGGATCACCCAAATCATTAATATTCATGGATATTTGCCATGGTTATTTCTACCAAATGTCATGGCAATTTATTATATAGTTGAGATATATTAGTGCTGGACCAACTGGCCAACAGACACTGCTATCCCTAGAACCATGGGGCTAGATTGGCTGAAAAGCCAAAGTATAAATATGATCAAGAAGCACTAAAGAGAGATTGAAATCCTCTGAGACTCAATCCAGTCTGTGACAATGGAGGTTACTGAAGCTAGCTCAAAACCAGCTGTTGTTCTCCTTGTCTCACTGAAGCAGCAAAAAGAAAGCTGCTCCAACAGATTCAGCTGCATTACCATCATTTTATTGACTGGAGAAGGGCTGATCTGTATGTAGCCTGGGAAAACCAAGACAATTTGGAATAAAAAAAACATGGTAGGCTGGCACATCTTAAAGTGCCAATATTAAAACACTTTTTTTCTGGGATGTGGGGCCATGTTTTGTGTTTCTGGGGCTTCCACATGCATACAAACCTGGAAAAAAACACCCATGCTGTTTTTAGTGAGATATGGGTTTCTTAATGTCTTCTGCCTTCAGTCTCCTGGCGAGCTGTTCAAAATCTGCAGGGTTTTATACGTCACTAGCCAAAATTAGCGCTAGCATGGTAGAGGTACGCCTCCTTGTCCTCGGTGGCAAAACACTGCTACAACACACATGAGTTCACCATAATCTACAAAAGAACAACTTCCATGGCCCTGTTCTACAGGTATTCCATAAGTGCACCCCCGTCTAGAAGAAGTCTCCCAGCTAATCCTGCCTTGTACTGACCAAAGTTGGAGAAAGAGTTATCTAGCTGATGTGATTTACCTAGTATGTGCAACTCCCAACAAAAATGGGATATGAGTGATGCGTCACTCTGTGGCCCGAACCGAGAGCTCACCACACAGCATGAAAAGAGGAGCTGCAGCAATGTGCAGCACAACAAAAATAATACTGTGTATCAACGCCTTATAACAATTGCAAAGATTTTCTGTATAACTTTATGGTTGCTTGCAGTGCAGTGACTGGGAGATGAGTAGTCTAACCTTCAGCACACCGACTGCTTAATTCAATCATGAGGTTACAATATAATAACCATTAAATAAGTAACTCTGGCAGTGGCTTTGTGAAACTCTACATTCTGGTTGTTTCCTAGCAACATCCTAAAAAGAGCTCAAATGTATTGATTGTAAAGGTATGAATGTAGAATTGGCAAAAACTATGAAGTACACGTATAAAAAGTATACAAAAAGATATAAGCAGGAAAATGGCACGAGTTCAAAGCAGGAAATTGATTTTTAAAAACTAATATTTGGACACTGATGTTCGACATTCATCTGATTCTATAACCAGCATCATAACAGCACACTGCTGCTGCTGAAAGGCACCAGCACTACTCGAAAAGAGCTGTCAATTTCACATTGCACTTTTAACCAAAGCCATGTTGTTTCCTGGATTTGATTTTCCTACGCGACAGCCAACTGCATTCTGTTCACAGCCAACATTCATATGTCAGTTTTTTATAGCCTTTCATCAGCAGATGTATCAAATGAGTCTGCATTTTTGAGTATATTATGAGGCCACTATCAGGCCAGTAGGAAAAAAATGAAAACATCTTTGACTGTTATGTAAGATTATCTCCTTTTAAAAAGTATATGCATGTTGATAGCACATTGCTGCAATTTTCAGGACAAGAAAGTATTTCATCTCATAAAATCTAATCTTAAGAATCATAGATCAAATGGAACTGAAATGCTGTAGCCATATTAGATGATGGGATGGAGTAATAACTATAGGATGTATATTTAGGTGAAAAGCCCAGATTTGTGGTTAATGGAGAGCACCATACTGCCAAAGGAGCAAAGGGTTTTGCTTTTGGAATGAAGGCTAGCTCACCGGAAACACCAACAGCTAAAAACACCACTAAGTCCATGCAACGTTTGTAATAAAAAATACTACTTGCAATCATGATTAAGGGAAATGCACTTCGTCTTCTTCCATATATATATATATATATATATATATATATATATATATATACAGTATATATATATATATATACATGTACCCTCGGAGGGCTAGGGCTAACATCACCATTGTTAAGTTACATCTCAAGCTAGCGTCTTCGTTGCTTAGTAATTACCATACAGGAGATACTCATCAAAACATTTTGTTTTGATGATGTTTTCTGGTAGCTCACCTAGTTGAGCGTGTGCCCAATGTAAAAAGGCTCGATCCTTGCAACAGAGGCCCAGGTTTGATTCCAGCCCGCAACCCTTTGCTGCATGTCATTCTCCCTGCCCTTTCCTGTCTTTAGCTCTCCAAAAAAATGTATCTTAAATAAAAAATGATGTTGCCCTGGGATGCCATTTGCTAACTGGGACTTATCATCCTCTTGTCTGTCATTCAGTTGTCATTGAATACAAGACCCTCAGGGGAAAGAGAAATATACAATGTCAACAAGCAAGTTTTAAGGATATTGACATTCGTTTTGCATTTCATTTTACGCTTGCGATTCCTTTATCCGTAAATTATCATTTCTATTACAGAGCAGGGCTTTGGCACTAACAATTGTTAAACAGTTTTAGGAACACCTGAGCAGATGTGTTAATTAAACATTATGACTATGTTTGGTGGTAGTGGTGGATTTTTATCACGTTGAAGTCTTTTCAAAATTCCCAAATATATAATGTAAATGTAAATTGAGTGTTTTAACATAGCACTTTTCTAGTCTTAACGATTACTCAAAGCACTTATACATCGTACAGGAACCATTCACAATTCACACACATTCAAACACTGTGGCCAAGGCTGCCGTATAAGGTGACACCTGCTCATCAGATAAACACTCACACACATTTATACTCCGATCGGGGTCAACTCTGGGTCCTGTGTCTTGCCCAAGGACACTTCGACATGGGACTGAAGGGCCAGGGATCCAACTCACAATCCTCCGATTGGCAGGGGACCGCTCAACATTGGAAATACCTCTGAATATGATAAAGTTATATTTTTTTCAAAGTCATGGTTTCCTGTTTCACTCCACAATATAAAAAAGTAAACTGATAAGCAATAAGAAATTTCTTTGGTCACACACGGCATTGACTCAAATAGGACTGGATCTCTTCTTAAAATTGTACTCGCCACTCAACAGAGGTGGTCTTCCACCAAAAACCAAACAGTAACATTTATTTATTTCACGAAATAAGCACACCGCTACACCATTGACATTGCGTTCCTCTTGCAAACAACTTGTTCTGCCAATAGCACCAGTGGGATATGGACATTGGACATGTTCACGTATGACAAAACCTCAGACAGTGCCTGTGCAGTTCACTTCTCACCTAAGAGCCGGTGCTTATATGGCACCTATGCCAGAGCGACCGGTATCTGACCAGACCGAATTGCAACGCGACCTTTGGTGCCCCATTTTGGTGCCCCTTAGATGCCTGCTCTGCCCTCCGATGTTCTGAAATGGATGTTGAAGGCAACAGAAGCATCGCTGCATGTGACGCTAGTTAACATTGGACTTGGAAGCAGGTGACATTAGCCTACCGTTAGCTAGCAGCTGCATTAAACACATACATGGCTTAAAGCTAAATGGTGTAAAGTGTGACTGTATTTTACTGTAGAGGAGTCCAACTGCAAGACGTCCAACAGTCTTCAGCTGCCGTGTGGTGCATTCAAAGTTAAGTTGTCATGTTGTTGTTTTTGTCGTTTACCAGCAAGTTACTGATGACAATAACTTAATGCATCCCTTCTTAAATGTTGCGGACTATCATTGTGTGCTCCTTTTTTATTTATATACATATACATTTTTTTTTAAATATTTTTTTATCATCGGCATCAGAAAATAAAAACGATATCCTACGTTGACCTCTGGATTTTCTCTCTCTGACACTTATTTGACTTCCCAGCCTTCATGTTTCCCAGCATCTAATTAGCACAAAATCCTAAAACCACACAAGCATACACCCCTCCTCCACCCCATCACCATCACTGACTCATTTATTAATGATAAATGTACTTGATCTAAACTCTGACAGGATGATTAATGTGAGTAAGAATATGAGTATGCTTCATGCATGGACGATTTTAGAGGGTGAGATTTTTTTGTCAACATATCTACTTGACAATTCCCCCTCTCTTCTCTTCATCCCTTGTATGTACAAATACACTGGCTCATGTTGATTTTCATGAAAATCTTTAGTTTAATATCCACGTATTCTTTCAGTAATTTTTTTAAAAAGTTTGTATTTACAAAGAAGTTTCTAAACTTTGTTATAAGTTTCTCATTTCATTAAACATGATTTTTTTAACCTTTATTGTTAGGATTTTCCCCCCTAAGATACAGGACCTAAGAATGTTCAGTGGTGAGTATCACATATACCCTTAAGGGCCCCCGTGGCAATGTTCTTTGAAACATTTTATTTGATCCCTCACAACAGTTTTTGTATCACCTTGCAACACTTTTGCATTCTGCTGCAATGCGTTTTTGACACTTATATTTCAACCTGGCTACTAGTAAAGCTTAGCAAGATGCAGGGCTGTCCAGGCCAGTTGTGGTGTTAAAAACGGGCCAATGAGACCGTTGCAGGCAGTGCTCACCTCCCCCCTGGAGCTATACAAAAGACCCTGCACATCTTTTTGCACTTCACCTCACTTACCGGACTCTTGCAGGACCCTTGCAAGCAAGCTTACTAACTACCCAGTGCGCTGCTTTTAAGACTTGTAGCTGCATTGTGCTTGGTTAGCTTGCTAATGAGCCACATTCCCTTAGCTTAGCTAACGGACACTTGTTTAAACTCACTAACAGCTCCCATATTTAGCATGGTAACTCATAAAATGGCCCCAGAGTAAAAAAAAACATCTTTTAGGGAATCTAGCAAGGCATGTTGTAGATCAAATCACGCTGATGATGACCCCGTAAAACAAAAATCATTTTTTTATTAATCCCCAGTGGGGAAATTACAATTTACACTCTGCGTACACTATTTGTTAGCACACAGGCCTGAAATGGGTAGACAACTGGACGTGGATTTAAATTGCAGAGATAGGTGAAATGTGGCAAACTTTTTTTCAGCTATAACTATTAAGTTTAAAGATATAAAGTTAAGTTTGGTGACGTTTCTGCTGTACTTCTTCTGTACTGTATAGCTTTGATAAACCAAACAGCATCTCACAGCCAATCTGATTGCTAGTTTGGGTGGAGTCCTTTTCTTTATTCTGTTGGCTCAACAGGTGAATTAGGTCTCCGACGTAACGTTTGTGAACTGTTGGAGATATGAAAGCATCAAACATGAATTTTAGATGACTGGGATTTGAGCATACCCAAGGTTATCTCAGTGCTGTTAACTTGTGTACACAGAGATTTTCAACCCAGGAGTTATTGTAAAACAAACACTGTGATGGGTCTAAAGACAGTGCTGACGGGTCATGTCTTCCATATTTTGGGGAATTTGGGGGTTTTAGCAACATGGATTTACTGATAAGTATGCATCAAGGTTTTTGGGAGGCATTGCAAATGCTTCTGTGAGAGATGGAAACATCTTGAAAACATGTTTCAGCTTTTTAGGAGACCTGTGATGTGTTGGCAAATGGCACATAAAAGTCATTAATCCCAGACTTAAGTAAAGCATATAGTACTCTGGAAACACTAACAACTGAAAACACTGGGATACTGATCACCAGCACAATGTTTTGATTACCATTTCACACGTTGCTTGCTAGTAGGGCTTACATCATCAGTGCCGTATAAATGAAACCAGAGTATTTAAAGCTGAGCAACGAAGCTCTGCACGTCTGAGAGGATTTTTTTTTTTTATAGGGGTAACTATTTCCTTTTCAGTCAGGTCTACAGCTGACATAAATGAGATATTGGCACTAGGTGAATACCTGTTAATAATCCTCAGTGGGCATTGTCCGGCTGTGTGCTTTCCATTGCTCAAAACTAATTAGTCATGATTCATGAATAATTGTTTTCTTCCAACAGTGTGGAGCAATCAGGAAAACAAAGCTTAGAAAATCAACAGACAGTTATATTTCTGTATATTTTACACCTTCAGGAATGACAGTTGGATGTTTTTTACCTGCACCATCACTACTGGAGTTTGAAAACATGCAGGGGTGATATAGATTGTATTATATGTGTGCATGAAAGAAGGGGGCTTAATAATGGAATGCATTATTTCAGAATATTTTTTCAGTGACAGAAGACCACATGCATTATAAATACGAGTTGTTTTTTATACACTCCGGCCCTCTGAGTAGGCTACTTCCTGTGAGAAGAAATGTATGACAATGTTTTGCTTTTAAATGAAAAAGTTTTGATGAATGATAAGAAACCCAGGGGACGGAAAATGTATCTTATTATCAACAAAATGACCTTTTCTTTGCGAGTCCCTTTGGTCTTGAGACTCTGCTATCAAACAATGTAGTCCTTCAATGTAGAAAAGAAAATCAGGTCTTTTAATATCTTGCACATCTCACTCAAATGACTCAAGATGGCTTTACATGAACATAGCGTTGAGAAAGAATATCACAGAATAGGCCCATGTTCAGACCTTTGCCTTTTCCATACAGTTGTAGAGAAAGGCATGACCTTTTGCACGGAAGGTTTTAGCCATTCACAGAATTGGCTGCTGTGCTGTCAGATAGCTGTAGGTATCTGTATTGTGTGAGGAACCAGGGGCTGGATTGTGTTTTCACATCTCAAACAATGCAATTTGTCTTTGGTTTCTACTCCGACATATTTTTCTCATTATGTGTAATAACCCATTAGAGTCTCATAGGGCAGTAAAACTTTAGATTGCAGCCCATACATTAGAGTGTGGATATTTTCTACATATAGCAATACCTTAACTGTGTACTTACTGGTATTTTTAAGGGAAGAAGTGCAGGAAATACAGGAGTAACAATTTCACATGTAGGTGGTACACATACATTAAAAGTACTGTAGTAACGTAAACACTACATTTGACATAATGATGACAAAAAAGGAAAATAAAAACAATACTTTTGTGACACACCTGACAGAGTAAACCGGCAGTTGCTTCGGCATACTGGGGTCCCTTTATATCCGGCCAAAATACCACTACTTAATAGGGATATTAGGGAGACACTCAATGGAAAGAGAATGCTACCATGATGATGTCATAGATGTTTTAAAAATTACTGGGTTCCCGATTCCTAGAGGGCCCCATTCATTTCTAATGAAAGTTGCTAATACATCAGGATTGTTGAGCTCATAGAGCATATGATAGGAATAAAACTAATTGTTTTTAGACCAAATCTATTAAAGTCTGATGATACCAAGATCTTTTGGGGTGTTTCTAATGCTTGATAAAATATATTCAGCTTTTCCAATGATTTTGTACAGGGGAAATATTTATTAGGCCAGTGTACGTCACGTGATGCTGCCATACGATGGAATACAAAGAGTGGTCACTAAACCAAATTATGCCAATTATGACAATGTATGTAGGAAGAGAGCTGGACCACTCACCCCTGGGGCCCAAAAAGCATTTTCCCCATAGACCACCATTTTGAAAGAGGCATCATTTCAATTCAATTTAATTTTATGTATAGTATCAATTCATAACAAGAGTTATCTTGAGACACTTTACAGATAGAGTAGGTCTAGACCACACTCTATAATTTACAAGGCCAATAGTTCTAGTAGTTCCCTCAAGAGCAAGCAACAAGTGCAACAGTAGCGAGGAAAAACTCCCTTTAGGAAGAAAACTGGGACAGAGCCAGGCTCTTGGTAGGCGGTGTCTGACGACCGGTTGGGGTTAGAATGAAGAGTGGCAATAACAGTCACAGTAAAAGATCATGGAACCAGTTTAGATTGAGTGATTTCCCCCTTTGGTTTCATTTCAGGAAAAATTTGAGCGTACCAAAAGTCCTCATTACAAATCACATGAGAATGTTCACTCCTCTTATTGGTTGGATGTCTCTGGGGCGGGAGCAAGACAGTAAATACAGAAGGAGGTCCTGTGTGGACTAGTCTGTATGTCTTACATCTCCATAGTCAAAGCAGTTCATTTCCTTTCAATCATCAGACATTGTTTCGTAAGCAACGTCACAACACCTGCTCTGCTCACACAGACTTTGCTATCTCTCCAACTTTAGAAGCAGCTTGTTTGACCACAGAGAAGCGAGTGAAGGACGGCAAGTTGTCTTTTTCTGTGAGAGAAACACTACAAGCTTCTATACAGTTTGCATGTTACATCACAGTTGACAAAGCACACTTGACTATAGAAGCTCAGACTTGCAGAGTATATGTACAGTTGATCGAAAGCGTACCAAAAACCTATCCTGAAGCCTCAACTGCTTTTGGTGCGCACCCAATTGCAATCGCCCTATTCTCACCTGCAAACAACACCCGTGGGAAAAACAAGCTCTAGTGCAATTCAACTATGCCAAATGAGGCAGGTGTGAAAGCGTACTTATGGTGTTTTTCCACTGCATGGTACCTGCTTGCCTTTTTGGGTTTTCCGTTATAAAAAAAAAAAAATGTTGGTACCACCTCAGTTGAGGTTCCAAGCAGGCAGAGGCATTACCGGCAGACTACTGATTGGTTGGTTCACTGCGTCATCATTGCTAGCGACAGAGAGGGAAAAGGGGGTGGGGGCAACTAATTTGTCTTCTGGCTGTGGCAAACAGCAACATACACCTTCGATGTTCTGTGTGTGTGTGTTGCGTTAGGTCACGGCAGTTTCCTGCTATGACGGTCAGTCAGGGCTCGCTTCACGCATGATGCGGTACTAATCTCAAACAAAAAAAGGAGAACGAGGCACCGCGGCCAAGTCTAGCCGAGTCCAGTCAAGCCGAGCAGGTACCATTAATGGAAAAACACTATTGGACTCTAATAAGGAAGGTTTCTTACACATTTTATGTTTTGTTTGATTGGCTGGAATTCCTGACGCATCCTTTTAAAAAAAGTTGGCAAAACATGACATGTCATGTGTTGAATTTCTTAATTTTAGACACATGAATGAAACAAAGTCCTGCAAAATCTTAATACATTTGAGTACTTCCAGTTTAATGCTGGGCCAATTCATAAACACCAGAAAAAAACTTTTATTAATTAAAAGAAATCTACCACTACAGGTCTTTCATACTTTAGGATGATAAGCTACATGCCCCATAATATCCCTTCTTAATTATGACACAAAAATGTTTGACATTGGTGACTTGTCCTTAGCCAAAACAAGTATTTATATCTAAGGATGGTTGTAAAAGATTCATGCCAGCATGACACCATTTCTAATTATTGAGGAAGAATAAAGGGGGTCTTTTTTTTTTTTAACCAAATCTTGTCTTGAGTAACAGCTCTAATGAGCACCTTCTAGCAACTACTTTATTTTTAAACTTGGCTTTTTGTCACTCTCGCACAAAAACACATTTTCTGGAGTGTGAAAAAAAACAAAAAACATCCACTGCTGTGCGATGAATAATGTGATATTCAAAGTAGCAAGATCCACTGCGTGTTGTAAGATCTTCGTGATTAAAATAGATCAACTTGTCAAGTTTGAATCACCAAAATGACAACAAAGAAAAACAGCCTCTCCTCCAACACCAAGTTCCGCAGCATAATAGCTACAACAACTGCAGACGAGACATGTTTCTTTAATTTTTATGTCTCGTCTTTTCCCCTTTAGGCTGTCGGCATCGCTGTTTTTTGTCTGACCTCCAGGTTATTATTCTGGAGTTCCAGGCTGGCTGGGCGAGCCCCCCCGTCCCGCCAGCCCAGGGGGGGGGGGGGGGGGGGGGGGGGGGGGGGGGGGGGGGTTACTCCACTTGAGCTGCTCAAAAACTATGGCTGTTCTTGGCAGCAGACTAAATGCGTAGCAGGTTCAGATTTTATTCATCCTTTAAAAAATACCAAACCATACGCACAGACACACACATACACACACACACACATACACAACGAGTAAAATTGAATTTTGAATGTGCTTTAGGGTCATTGGTGGCTGGCTGGACGCGATAGCATCAGTGCTGCAGCTATGACACCACTGGGACGACTGGGGCAGCGGTGGGCTAATCTGCCAGTAAGCACTGACGCTATCAGCAGGCTCATCTTTGCTGAGAAAGAGATCCCTCTCACGACCTTCACCAGATCCTTATCATGCTCGCAAACAAAAAACTGAGTGTGTGGATTGGCAGCTGTGGGGACGACTGTCAAAAAGACTGTTGAGTGTGTATGAATGTGTGTGCTGGGGGTCTGTATAGAGCAGTTTCATTACTGTATTTGCCCTCTACCCTCTAATTGGCTCAATTATTTTGCCACACAAAAGCTTGCAGGCTACAATGGCACCACATACAAAACTCTCATGTTCTAACTTAATGATAAGGGTAGAAATCTAGGTAGTGTGGGTTTTATGTGCTGACGTTTAAAAGGAATGGTTTCTTTCTTGCCGAGAGTTATTTTGATAAAACATCTTTTGCAACGCCAATTGAATTTCAGAATACATTTTTAAGAAGGTTATTGAATTTAGAAATTGTGCTTTTCATGTGACATGTGGTAACATATTACCAGACATTTCATTTTGGACTGCCAAATGATCAAAATAACAACTAGTTAACGCAAGATCCTTTTAACGCGCAATTAACACGAAAGTCTGTGATTTCGGCATCGGGGCACACTGTATTCTGGGAAAACAGGAAGCTATGTAGCAATAACGGCTAGCCAAAACAACCTTGTGAGCAGAAATGGAACAAAGAATAGAGTCTTTTTTTAATGGCAAGTCCAGTTGCAAAGCCCTACCACATGGTTCTCTCCAATAGACTAAAGTTATTTGCATGTACTGCTGATGTGAACTGAGTTACCACCGGAGAACATCAAGTCTCAACTATCACTAACCGGCCAAGCACACTGTTGATGCAGAGAACCCTCCCCACCCTCGCCAAAGGACGCCACGCTGTTATTTCGAGCATACAGTACTGTTGAGTTTGTTGGGAGAATATTCTATTTGTCATTGTTTTGGATTTTTTGCAATATTGTTAAACACTTGCAAGCAAGCATATTTGCTTAAAAGTGCTTAAAATAAATATAAGATATTAAAAACTTTTAAAATATCCCTTTTGAATTACATTCAGAACAGACTTAGAATTTGATTAGCCATTAATTGCAAGACTATCATGCGATTAATCGTGATTAACTATTTTAATCGATTGACAGCCCTAATTTAAATCACTTTTTAAGTATATATTATACTACTGTTTACCAGCATTATTACATTTTAATCACATCATTACAAAGGGTTATAAAGCAAGTGATGTTTATTTTCTTTAGAGCTGCGAAAAAAATGATTGATTAGTTCTCAACTTTTAAATTAATCGCTATTTCGATTACCGATAAGTTGGTTTCATTCATTTTTTAAGACATAAGTAGAAAAAAAATCTTTTAAAATGTGAATATTATTTCCAGTTTCTTCTCTCGTCTGTGACATTAAAACTGAATATTTTTGAGTTGTAGAAAAAACAAGACATTTTAGGACACCATATTGGGCTTTTGGAAAACACTGATTCACATTTTTCAACATTTTCTGACATTTTATAGACCAAACAACTAATCAGTTAATCAAGAAAATATTCAATGAAAATAATTGTTAGTTGAAGCCCTAATTTCCTTTAAGGGCTCTGCGGAGGTGAATAACTTTCACTTTTATAAAACTGCCATAGTAGATTCCTGATTTATTTAGAATTAAAATCAAAAGCTGTATATGCCAATAGTGCGTACACTCACAATGCAATTATGAGACAGTGTTTACCAAGGAAAGGCTTTTGGATGGGAAAGACACAATAACACCAACACACAAAGATTAAGCAAATTGATTTTGGTTTTTATTAAACAATAATAAGCCACATTGCTTTGGTGCAGTGTGAGAGCCAAATGAGAAGGCAACTAACTGACAGAAACCTAATTTATTTAGTTATACATGCCAACTAAGAATCATTGCCCTTCCAATAAACACTCTGTATTGGCCAACAGTTGCTACAACACCTCCTGTGATTTCATATTGTCTGTGAAAACGACAAAATGAATTTTTGTCACTCTTATCAATCACAAGCAATACATGCTACAAAATTGTTCTATGTCACACAAATCAGCCATGCAGGGCCAGTGGTGATATTGCAATGATTAGATTTGGCACTGAGAGGAACAACACTCTAGTTTATGGAAATTTGGATGAGGCTTATTCACAAGTGAGCACAGGTGGTGTCAACTTTTTTGCATTACATTTTATTATTTTGGATGGAAACTTTTAGTGTAAAATGACAATGATGTATTCCAAAAAGAAAGAAAAGATGGATGGATGGATATACAGAAAGACAGACAGACAGACAGACAGACAGACAGACAGACAGGCGGATAGATAGATAGATAGCTAGATAGATAGATAGATAGATAGCAGCTGCAGCTGGGAAGGGAGAAAATTAAAAAGTGTTAATCAGCAGCAACTATTTAACTGGAGAAGTGAATAGAAAATCCAATTTGTGTTTTTGCTATTGTCTCGAAGAACTAAAGTTGTCTTTGTTTCATGCACCTGCAATGGTTGATTGAATTGTGCTTAGAACCTGAAAAAAGCCCAAACAACATAAAAACAAACCAGCCCATGTAAGGTAGACACGATTTATGACCCTGACACAAAATGAAATTGTGTTTGCTATATTGTTACAGTTTAATTTTACGAACGATTTGCTATAATTCCTGTTTGCCTAAGCCAGACCTCGTAATGTTTTCCTCTTTAAAAAGGCATTGGTAAGCTTAACTCTTGCGTAACATTCAAATAAAACAATTTTTAAAAAGCCAGGAGAGGACTAAGAGGAATGGAATGAAAACTCTGCCATGATTTGTTAGAAGCAGGGATTGGGGAGGGGAAGGGTAAGGGTTTCAAATGTTTTAAAACCTTGCTCAGTAACCTATTCTGTAGCTGCAGAATTGAAAATCAGAATTCATTTTCAGAGACGAAGTGGAACTGGGGGGGTGGGGGTGGGGGGAGACGGACAATGGGGGTCTCTTGTTGCTGTGCGATGAGCTGTCCTGCCTGAACACAAAGAGCTGATAGGACCACATGACCACAGCTGTGTCACAGTGAGCTGCAACGAAATCCATTATCTATCTTCTGCGATGCCGTTTATGACAGAATGAGAAACTGATGTGAGAAGGGGCTGATAGAAAGTCTCCCAAACCGTCCTGGATTGTGGCTTCATGTAATGTGAATCATATGTGTATCTGTTTTCAATGAAACTACAGTTCAACTAATTAATACACGTGATACGTGTCATTGTCATGACACTGCAAATGGATTCTTTCCAACACATACCAACAACATACCAGAACGTCTGTTGGAATCGGCAAATCAGACCGCTTTAAAATGCCCATATCTGGCACAGCCTCTCTGCTATCTGCAAAATCTCAGAGCCACATGCAGAATATCAGGAAAAGGCTAAGTCGTGCCTAGTGGTAGCCAACTTGACGTAAGTGTGAAAGAAGAGGGAGTAAATATAACATGTCAGGACTTGAGAGCCAACAACAGAGAAGGAGGCAGGCCTGGGGTGGGTAATCGGGAGAATCACGAGAATTCCCAGTGTGCCGCTTTAATTTAGGGCCAGTGGAGGATTTCTTTTTTCTTTTTTTTTTGATGTGTCACGTTAGTCTATCTTCTCTCCATGGAATTTGGCATCGACATTTGTGTAAGAATTGTAATAACTGTTGGTACTCTTGCATCAATAGACACACAGATACACAGGGCTGCTTCATTGACGGAGAATTATCTATTTTGGGTTAGGCTGCGTTCACATTGCCTTTTGATGGCCATCCGACGGTTCGGCAGAAATGTGGGTCTTTACATTAATTTTGAATGGGGGTGGTGCTGTGAGGCTGCGGCGGAGGTTGCTGCAGGGGGACACTCAGACGGAAAGTTATGACTGACTCAACTTCTGGAGAAACACGACTTAATCATTCACGCTGCGCTGGCCAATCGTGTAATCTGCAAAAAGACTTGTCGGAGGTTGTGTAATAGCTGAATGTTTCCTGCAACAACAAAGCACAGTCACTGTTTCTCGGTTGTCTCTTTTCTTTCTCTCCTGTGAAATGGAGCTGCCTTTAAGTGCGGTCGGGTACATTGAAATCTATAAATGATCTCACAGAAAACAATAATTGTCAAAATAGATAAGTACAATAATAAGAATAGGTTTAAAATAGAAATAAGAATGGATAAATAGAAAAGTCTACTTGTGCTTTGTTGGGGGGGGGGTTTAAGAACTCAACAGGAAGTCACACAAACATCATATCTGTTACCAGCAAAATATGCAGAAAATCCATTAAAAACACATTAATGCAGGTTTCACCAATACAGTAAAGTAGACGTGCAATCACGAATGTTACATGTGCCAAGAAAAATGTATATTTTTCTGGCTTTACATGCATACTCCTCTGAGAAGTGGGCGCTTTCTGGCTGTCATGTCTGTATGGTGAGGTCAAACAAACTGTCCTGTGATGTTGTTTGGTCCCTTTTTTGAGAATGATCAGCTGTCTGTTGAAATGAAATGGTCTCTTAAATTTCAGTAACAACTCATCATTCCATCACCTTTTCACTATGAAGAATTAAGATGAATGATTCTGGAGTGCTCTGTTACCATCAACTCTGACAGCAACCTTTGTTTAAACCATCCAGGACCCAATTCTCACTGATAATTAACAATCATGTATGTTCTCTCATGATGCTCTTTGACATACTGGATTCCATTGTTATCTGATGTTATTTTACTGTACATAAAAAACTCAAAAGATAACTTCATGCACATGCAGACAGAGATACACATACCTGTGAATAAGCAAATAAGCACACAGACACACACACAGCTATCCCCCCTGAAGTTAGAGATGTGTTCTGTTATCACTTTCAGGAAGATAAACAGTTGAGTATACTAATCTTGGTGTACCATCACAAAGCATCTCCTCCATTGCCGGATTATAAATAGCATAATTATCCACGGGACGAAACACAAATGCCACTTATCTCACTAACCACTGCACAACATTCCACATGCAAATTTCTACCTCCCCACTATTATTTCAACATCCTCCCATGCTGCATCTTAACAACATCTGAGACTGAAGGAAATGCAAGGATGTGTGGCTAGGAATGCAGGGAGAAGATGGGGGAGAAATGCCGATTTACATGGGAGGTGATATTCTGTTTCATCTGCACCTTCTGGAGGCAGGGACGCTCAGGCCCGAAGGGAGGGAGGGGAGTCTCCTGTCAAGTTTTTTTAACCATGCGGCTGCAGGCTTGCATGACAAAATGCAGACATCTATGGGTGAGAGCAGGCAATCTTTCATACACTTACACAAAAAGCAGCGGAAGGTGCCAGAACGTCCAGGGAGCTGTTGCCCACTGATGCAGGAGCAGGGGGGACGATCACTACAGTAGACCAGTAATACTATAACTCTAGACACACCCTTTGCAGGCAAGGTCAGTCTAGCAACTCTCTGCTGGCTTGTGAGTTTGAAAAAACAGTTTGAAAACAACTGATCAGGCCAATCACATTGTGTATATAGTCAGCAGGCGGGCTTAAGATAAGGACGGCAGAATTGCGACGGTTCCGCTTGAATTCCCTGCTACTTGAAAACAAAGAAGATGGCTGCTGCTGCTGGCGAACAGCAGTCTTTTGACTATTAGTAGTTTGTTTCTTAGTTTGTACGTGTTTTGCGCAACTTCATATTCAACCGGGTCAATGAACTTTAAAGCACGGCAATATAAAAACAGTAAGTTGATGTGATCATAATGCCCTACTTTATGAACTGTGCTTATGGCTTGGTTTTGTGTGATTAGTGGTTGCCGTGAACTTTTGTAGGTGTTCCCCCAGACCTCCACATAGTCATTTTAATAAGGTAAAACCAGTGGACAGTAGAGAATATGCAATGATTTATGATCCAGTACGTGCTGTGCTCTTACAGGACAGAGATGCTTCCTGAGAGTTTAGATTGAATGGGTTTTGTGGGAGTTTTTCAGTAGATCTTGTGGTCTAACATCACACCTAGAAATTAGAGCAGGGCAATATATAGATATTGTGATATGAGATCGTTTTAGATTTTGGATACTGTAATATCGTAATATGGCATACACTTATGCATATACTGTATTACAGTAAAGTTATGTCATTTTCTTACCAGACTGTTCTAGCTGTTCTATTATTTGTGTTTACCCACTTAGTCATTATATCCACATTACTGATAATTCTTTATCAAAAATCTCATTGTGTAAATATTTTGTGAAGCACAAATAGTCAACACTACAATATCAAAGCAATATCGATATTGAGGTGTTTGGTCAAAAATATTGTGATGTTTTACTTTCTTCATATCTCCCAGCCTTATTCCTAATGTGCCCGTGCATGTTTGAGAATCGTAGAGAGAATTAAACCAGAGCATAAACCAATGTCATGGCATCAAACCTCGTTTCTTTATTTCTGCACTGCTGACTTTGGAAGATATAAGCTTTTACAGTTAATTCTGTGTTAACTGAGTGGGGAAATGACACATCATTTAAACACAGAAATGCTTGTTCTGACATTCTGACCCCCCCCCCCTCCCCTCCCCCAGAGTTAAAGTAAAGTACATGGTGTTTCAGCACTGAACTTATGATTCATCATGGGACTTGTGATTAGGAACAGGTCCTCTCACTTTAGCGATGAGTGGGAGCTGACTTACTGCTCGCTAACAGTCACTCAGGCTTATGACTCAGAGCAGCCTATTATTTACCCCCCTCATCTTCTTGCAGAACATTGTGATTGGCTCTGGAGCGGTAGCCCACTTTGGTGGGATCAGTTTGGACACAAATGTGTGTGTTGGTGTCATGGAAGGTGGTTACAGCTATAACCTATGGAGAACTGGGAGCAAGACTGTCTGTGGTAAAACAATGGTTACCTATTGAACATGGTACTGAACCTCAATACATAAGTATAGCAAAGTATCAAAAATGTTTGATATGTGTGGTTGTTAGTAAGCCCCAGAGTCACAGGGATACAAAAGGTAATGCAGACAGGATAAAGTTCAGGTAGTTTAATGAGTGCAGAGGGATTCAAACAATGGTTTAGACAGGTGGCTGGTTGGCGTGAGGGTGGAAGGCAGCTCGGAGGAAAAACGGATGGATCTACAAGGAGAGGCAGAGTTAGTACTTGAATAGAAAAACAACAAACACAAGCGCAAATAACTAGGAGCCAAGTTAGCACAATAGTAAATATAAATGTGCTGTATTTATATAGCGCTTTTCCAGTCTTAACAACTGCTCAAAGTGCTTTTACATCTACAGGAAACATTCACTATTGACACACATTCATACACTGTGGCCGGGGCTGCCATACAAGGTGCCACCTGCTCATCAGATAAACATTCACACACATATGCGCAGCACCGGGGGTAACTCGGGGTTCAGTGTCTTGCCCAAGGACACTTTGACAATGACTGCAGTGGCGGGGATCGAACCTCCAGCCTTCCGATTGGCAGGCAACCGCTCTACCACTGAGCCACAGCCACCCCTGTGCATGTAACGATCTGGCGCTGAAGAGGTGGTCAGCCCGGGTTTAAGTATTGCAGTGGGTGATGAGTGTTGAGGAACAGCTGAGGGGATGACGGAACGGAGATGGAAAGCCACGCTTCTAGATCCCCTGGAACGCCCTCACGACAAGACAGACAACACGGACAAGACAAACAGAGGAAAAGGAAGACACATCACAGGTTGGGGGAATGCAGCAGACCACAACAGTGGTCATATTTGTAATTGCCTTTACTTATTCCTTGAACCATTGTATGCTTGTGGCAAGTGTCTGTACTGGTTACATCTGGTCGGCAAATTTAAATGCCTTGAGCAGCAGGGCAATGCTCTACGTTACAGTTTGTTCATGAATAAACACTACAGCTCCTCAATGCCCTGGTTCCCAGATGAGTGGAGCATAGTGTGCTGCTCTCTGGGGCTGCACAGAGACACAGCACCTCTGCTCAGTCAAGGTTGCAACATGTAGATAAATATATTTATTCAGGCTTTTTATTGGGCATCTCCCGTCTACATGCGTATCGCGTAAATAGACTTCTATATAGCGCAAATAAAGGATTCAGGTCACATTTACACCCTTGAGACAGGGTTGAGCCTAGCGGGGCAGGTGCAGACAGCTGTATAGATTAAAATGAGACTGTATCTCTTGCTATGGACGAAAGAGTGTAAAAAGAGACTCAAGGTAAGAGTCCACAACAATGCTAATGTCTGTATTAAGGCATGGTAATGTTTTGACCTTAAATCTATCCCCGTTCACTGTCTGTAAATATAAAAATCAACATTGACATGAGAATAGTTAAAACGACTAATTGAGGAAATGCTAAACCACTAACACACATCTATAACTTATCATTCCAAACTAATAAATTCCCAAGTAAAATGAAAAACGCAAGTCATAGCTCTGTACAAAACTGGAGACAAACATTACTTTACAAATTAGAGGTTTCTCTGCTTCCTCAATTTTCCAAATTCTTAGAAAAACTTTGACAGACCAAACAAATCTATCAATAAACACAATTTAGTAACAGTCAATATGGGTTCAGACCTAACAGACCTAAATCTTTAGTAGTCGATGAACTGAATGAAGAAATAACAAGTTAATTAGACCAAAACAAATATGTAGCGGGGGTATTTATTGATCTCAAGAAAGCAATCCATACAATAAATCATAACAGATTCATTAGTAAACTAGAATGGTATGGTATCAGTGAGGCTGTTTTGAGCTGGCTGAGAAGCCATCTTTATAACAGGCAACAGTTTGTGAAGATGGGAAAAATACATGTTGGATGGACATTGCTTGTGGTGTCCCCCAGGGGTCAGTGTTGGGGCCAATTCTTTTTTGTTGTCTACATAAATGACTTATGTAAAACATCCCAAATTCTCTAATTTTTCTCACTTGCAGATAAATTTTTTTGTACTTGAGAGGATTTGTATCAGCTTCTGGAGTTTATCACATTTAAAATGAGCAAATTAAAAAGGTGGCTTGACAGTAATAAATAAATTAAATTTAAACAAAACAAAGATCATGTTGGAAATTGTCAAATCAAATAATTATTGAGTACAATTAACAGTTACAAAATAGAATGTTGAAAGAGTGCATCATCAGTGCAATTCAGTAATATGGCTATTATGACTAAGTAGTTAAAGGCAAATAATAGAAATGTTACAACAGTCTGGTAAGTTCAGAAAATTACATAACTTTACTGTAATAAAAAAACAGGAGAAGACAACACTTCTGCCATGTTACAATATCCAAAACGTAAGACAATATTTAATCTCAATATAACAATATCGATTTACTATCTATGTATTGCCCAGCTCTCATTTCTAAGTGTGATATTAGACCACAAAAAGAACAAGAGGAAGCATTTCTGTCCTGTAAGAGCACAGCACGTACTGGATCACAAATCATTGCATATTCTCTACTGTTCACTGGTTTTACTTTGTTTAAATTACTGTGTGGAGGTCTGGGGGAACAGTATGTGTAAGTGTATGTATATGTGGGTGGTTATGCGCATATGTGGTGTATGCACGTGTATGTATACGTACTTGTGTTCAGCATATAGTGTATATATGTGCACGTATGTAAAAACATATATACAAATTGTACATATAGTAAATTGTGGTGAATAGATAAACATTGGTTACTAAGCTATGGAGAATGGGTCAAATTAAAAAAGTTTATACTCCTTCCTACTCCGCTACTCCTTTTTAGGAATGCAAAAGGCACACACAGGGAGGGAGGGAGAGACGTTCTGCGGAGTGGAGAAGAGCAGGATCGCTTTGTGACCGGCGCAGAGAAATGCGGGGCTGGTATGAACAGCCAGGGGCACGATCAGAAACAAACACAAGTTTTGTGGCCAACCAAAGGCGCTTCAGCGTGCATTGTGTTCCCGGTGCTAGTGAAGGAGTAATGTGTTCAGCCCTGCCATATGACAATGGCTATTCAAATAAAACTATTTTTAAAAAGGGTAATTTCACCCAATTTCAGTACGTAGCTCTGTTGTTGTCCTCCTGCTAGATTCAATTCAATTCAATTCAATTTTATTTATAGTATCAATTCATAACAAGAGTTATCTCAAGACACTATACAGATAGACCACACTCCAGAATTTACAAGAACCCAACAGTTCTAGTAGTCTCCTCCAGAGCAAGCAACAGTGCGACAGTGGCGAGGAAAAACTTCCTTTTAGGCAGAAACGTCGGTCAGACCCAGGCTCTTGGTAGGCGGTGTCTGACGGTCCGGTTGGGGTTAGAATGAAGAGTGGCAATAACAAAAATAGAAAAAATTAGTAGTCTGTAGCAGTTCTTTGTAGTAGTTCGTGACATAGCAGGACGCTGTGCGGCATTACAAGGCACAGCAGGACGTAGCAGGGCACTGCAGTTCAGCAGTTTGAACATGGCATAACAGAACATGGAGCGGGACCAAGGCGACAGCACCCAACAGGCTTTAACAGGGCAAGTTTTAAACATGTTTTTAGCCTCTAAACATGTTCAAAATGTCACTTCAAATGCCTAGCCTTGTGCAGTGATTCCTTCCTAGCGAACACACTTGCTTAATTAACACAACTTGAATGCCTTTCTGTCACATCTACAGCAGTCAGATTTTCTGTGTTCACTTGGAAGGAATCTGCTGCACAGGGGTAGGCACTGGTAATGACATTTTGAGCATGTTTAGAGGCTAAAACGCGTGTAAAACTTGCCCTGTTTAAGCCTGTTGGGTGCTAACTCTAGCAGGAGGATAACATGGTGTAGGCAGCACCGATTGATTTCATTTTTCTCTCTACAGACAGCACTCCACATTTGCAATCAACAGAGCTATGTGTTAAAATTGACCGGAATTCTCCTTCAACTCCACACAAAATGAGTAGTTACGCATACAATAAGTCTGCGATGATGTAGTTACTTTCTGCGGGATACAGGCTTACACGCACAGTGACTGTGCAGTTCATATCTGGCCAATGGTGTCCTTCATGGAGAGCTCTAATAATCCATATTTCATGCAGGGTTAAGGAAAGCATCTCCCCAGAGGTTTTCACTTGTCAAACTGTCACATCTCCGGCCTCACATGGCAAATGAAATTGTTGATGTTTGCCAAAAAGAACCCACACATCCTGCTTTTCTTCAGTTTCTATTCGAATTTGTCTTTCAGAGATTTTTTTTCATGACCTCTATCTCAGAACTTGGGCGGCAAGTCTGTACATCCGGCAGCTATGAAAAAACAAAAAGGGAAAGGCACAGCAGTGCTATTGCTGGATATGTTGCCGAACAGGGATAAAGCAACATCTGACAATTTGCACCCATTTTGCATCATTCGAGCCTTTTCATCCAGTCTCTCAGTCAGGGACTCCATCAAACAGCCTGTGAATTAAATGATATGCCTCTCTTAACCAGAAGCCCTAATCCAAAACCGCAAATTTAAGTTAAGGACTTCAATTTGTGCTGCAAATAGTTCTACTTTTCTTTAATATCTCTTATTTTTTCTTCCTTTTTTAAATCTTTTTGGTATTAGTCAATGGCACAGACAGCCACGCTTCCGTGCCAACTTTTCAGCATTTAAATTCATATGTATCAGTTTTCTTTCCTACATGAAAGACACAATTAAAGTTACATACATTCATTGGATGCACTGGTTACACTTACATAAAAAGCTTTCCACAGTCAAATTATTTTTATTTTTTATTTTTTACCACCTCCGCTTACCATGTCTTTTACTATTTAACCGGCAATAATTGTTCTGCGCTCACTATGACCATCACTGAAATGAGTGCTAGTACTTCTGTCATCCACAACCTCAGGATATCACCAGTAAATGACCTATCATTAAAAAGAGCCTATCCAAAAAAACGTGACAATGAAATCATGTAATGGGAAAAGCCTTAGGGAATCATTTTTAAAGAGATGTGAGAAACAAAATTAGGCCAAAAAGTTTCCCTTAAGAGTCTATATAGTCTTATAAGTAATGGCTATGAGTACTAAGCTTGTCCTTGGGCTATCATTTAAGTTACCCCACCATGAAATGTAAATTACAGTCTTCATAAGGTTGTAATAGTGCACTATTTTATTCATGAGGTTATGATTGCACCGTTTCTTTCCTTTGAATATTCAAAATGTGTCAAATGGAAATGATTGGATCTAATGTGATCACTGGGGCCAAGACATGATGCATTATGGATTAAAACACTGCAGCATGCACTCGTCCCAAGGTTTCCAGGAGAATTCACGAGTTGCTATTAAAGTTCAGATCCAGCCTAATAGTCAAAAACCTTTCATAATGGATTACCTTCAATTAGTGCCACTTCCGGTCCCCCCATCTTTCATTTACACAGCATGATGTTGATACATCATGTACTAACGTAATAATGTACGAATGTGAACACGTCTGAAAAATGAACATGAAAGGTTTGCTACAGAGATTAATTGGGGGCTCAGAGAATGCAAAGGGAGAAAATTGTGTGTGTATATGTGTGTGTGTGTGTGTGTGTGTCTGTGCAGCTACATACATGATCCGGCACTGCCTGAATGTAAGAGATGGATCACTATGGAGACGGATTGCAAGCCAGCAGGGAAACAGAGTAATTATGATGTGCAGGGAAGCAAAGTGAGAGCTGTCTTAAGAACTGGTCCTCTAGCCGTCAGATACTCAAGCATGCTTCATTGCATCTCATGGGCAATTACAATTACATGTATGTCAGTGAGTGATTTATTGCACAAAATCTAGATTTTGCTTAACACACTGTTGGAAGTGACTAGGCAATTGTGTTCTATGTTGTTAAATATGACTAACCCATTTGACACATACAGCATGTATACTAGTGCAATACTGAGGGGTAACAGTATGTAACCACCTTGTAAATTACAGACATTTGGACAGTGGCTGTCGGCGTCAGATGCAACGAAAAAAGCACCCTTTGGCGTGTGTGTGTAAAACGTACTGGGGAGAGCAGCATGTAGACGGGGTTTAGTGAGTTAGGGGAAATTCTGCATAGGGAGGTTGGTTGGTGTTCGTGTCCTGTGTGTCTTGTTAACCGTCTTGTTATTGCAGCGTGTCAGGGAAGCTGCTTTCTTCTTTAACCGGCAGCTTTAACTTGCACCTTATGACCTCATAAGGGGCAAGCTTCTAGATCACCTATCTGAGCTTTTATTTTCTCCAAGGCAGAGCAGGATACCCAGGGCTGGGTTTCCACCTATTGACATGTTTAGCCACTGGGGGGGCCATAGGCCGACTGGGGGAACACATATTAATGTTAAAAAACCTCATTAAGTGAAATGATCATGCCATGGGACTTCTAAAGACAAACTACAAGACTCTGAGAACTTTGGGCAACCTTTGGAATCTTATCTTTATGGACTAGTGGCGTTTCTTTCCAATGCTGGTATCCGCTCAACTTACCTCGTCTCGCCTTGTCTCTACTCGACTCGACGCAATCTGGGAGACGTTGTGATGATGTTGCATTAAGCAGGTAATTTAGTTTGTCTTTGCAGCTGTATTTTCATTAACAAGTTCACAAGTTTACAAGTTACAGATGGAGATGTGGGGTACTTACTGTTACTACTACTTTACACACTTCAGGCTGTTGCAGCAACTCAAAGGAGAGATTCTGACAGCCTGAGACACTTACAAAAAAGGCAAGGCATTATGCATTTTTGTTTGGCTTTCCCTTCATTGTACCAAACCGTAATGTCTGAACCGAGGTATGAACCACACCATGACTTCTGTGTACCGTTCCACCCCTACTAGCTAGGTTATACTGTATTTGTTTGTCACGTCACAGGTTTACCTTAAAAGAAGCCTTGTTCACAACATTCACAGTTTAGTATTTCCCCATAAGCTGGTGCTAGATGCTATCAGAGTTTAAGCTAAGGTTAAGGCTCTCTCTGCTGCCTTGTAATGGATATAGGGAGGTTTATACTCAAGCATCCCAGAGAACATTACCCAAGATAGTGTTACATTTGCCAAACACATAAGTTTAAAAGTCTTTTCTCTAGTAATGGTGAAAGTTAAGGAGCTACAACATAGTATCATAGTTTTTTCTCAACCATACCTTTTTTTTAATATGGCTCTCAATTCAAAATTGGACTGCTGGAAACCAATTCCCCTGGAAAGAGCATATTTCTCCATCTCATGGACATCAGCTTAAATAGCTAGTTGTAGTTGATCAAATCTGCTGGCGACAGTTACTGTATATTAGTTCAAAAATTTGCATTCCACTGGCTAGAAGAATGAAAAACTTGTATTTGTATCTGAAATCAAGGACCCAGTTTCTAAAATAACAAAAATATGTCTATAACGGAAAGCTCAGGTGTAGCAACACTAACTAAGGGGGGCTTATAGAACAGACAATAGTTCTTTTTTAAAGCAGACATAATGACTTGTCATAGTAGGAAAAACACAAGAAATTAATTTTGACTGACTGAGTTCCATGTTCAAGTTAAGTCATGCAAGTGAGCCAGCATGCACAGTCCTAGGACCCTGACTCCGGATTTCCACTTACTGCAGAATGGCTGGGTGTCGGCTTTGTGCTCCGGCGTCCGTCAACACCCACCAGGTCCGGATTTGTTGTTGAACGGTGGAACGGCTGGGCTATTTTGATAATTAACAGGATGTTTTCTTTTGTTTCTGAGCTCGACTTCCTGTCCCTCACTATCTACCGGGGGCTGAATTGCTGCGGAGCTCTTTGCCGTCTGGCAAAAATAGAAGCTTTGTGTATCTCCACCGGTGGGCTGCGGCCCCCGGAGCCGTTCCGTAGTCAGTAGAAGTACACACATTGACTTTAATGGAAACCTAATGACTCCGCCCCGGAACAGCCGTTCCGCAACCGGTGGAAACTGGGAGTGAAACTAGCTCAACTGGCTGCATCTAATGTCTTATATTATGTGTGCCTTTCCTACTATGACAACCCAAAATGTTTACTCAATTAAGAGAACAATGCTAGGAAAATTGCACAACACCCTAGTTCTTTTAACGACTCACAACAAAGCATCAACTCTCCTTGAATGAACCTTTACACTAGATCATTCTCAAGTACGCTATAGAGGCCACATATGGTGAAATTGACCAATTATAAGTTTGAAAACTTTACCGATCTATCTGATAATTATTTCTTTAAACAACTGACTGAGCAGCCTAATGCAGTAATCATCGTGGAACAGCACAAGCTGGACTTACAAAAATAGCAAAATAATGGCAGCCACATTCTCAGCTGTATACTAAAAAATGAAATGCCTAAAACATGTCTTTTTAGACATGCTATCCTTTAGTGGAGAAAAAACTGAAGGCCACATCAAAGCACAGATGTGTGATATTTGCATGCTAATAATTACAGACCATCAAATTTGTGCTGAATGAGTCTGCCTCTTGTTCCACTGCTAGAGTAAATACCAACCACTTGTTTTCTCATTTGTATCACAATACTACTGTTCATCAAAGAGTGTTCCCATTATCTTTTGGTATAAAAAGCTTTATAATTTAAAAATGAGTTTTTTTTCTAAAGGTTTTTCTAAATTTAATAAATATGAAAGAGAATGCTAATGTCTTGTTTTTTTCCCAGTGAGAACTGTCGGTAACTTTAGGGTGACATTGGACTCTATACAACCATTAGTTGAATTGTGGGAGATTGGAGCAGAGCCACCTGCTGCTGTCAGAGATATTTCATCATGTGTCACAGATCTTTCTCTCTCTCCTTTCTGTTTATTTCACTGTCTCTAGCTTGATATTAGATTTGAGCCAGGCAGCTTTCTGAAACAAGAAGCATGCTGATATGGCAGGAATGAACTGAAGTTGAGAAACCGAGACAAAAATCAGAGATGACACTATTTTTTTGTTTTATTTTTTTTATCATGGACATGCCAAAACGTTCATTATAAAAGCCTTCAGTCATGATACACAATACTGCCATCACTCAAAGGTGAAACTTAATCCGATTGGAGAGATTACATAAACACTTTTATCCTCATCATTCTTGTCAAAGTACCACAAGGCTTGTCGAAAGGCACCCAGCTTTGCCTTTCATGACACCCCCCCGGCTGTTTGAAGCCATGGGATAAGGTCACCTCAGAAGCGAGGCGTTTGCAGGCTTCTGTGTAGCGAGCTGAGGCGGCACAAGCCTTCTGAGGGTTGTGCTAACCCTTTGGGAGATACATGAAATACTGAGGATAGGCAGGGTCCCACAACTGCCAAAACTTATGCAATGTAAAACTCCAAAAACCCTGTGTGTCTGTCAGAGAAATTTATTTGACCCTTTTGCATGGACAGTCTGTCATATTTCCAAGATATACCCTCTGAATGAACTCCATTGTGGAAGTTGAACAAGAATCAAAACAGTAATAAACTAAGTATTGAAGGTAATTTGGTCAGCTATGTACCTTTAAGCTATTTCTGCCTTAAGCAGGATTTATGCTTTTGCGTTAAATCTACAGCGTAGGTAGGCTATTTACAGAGGTACATGTGCGTACAAATCCTACTCCGTAGCCTGACGTGCACTTCTCAAAATTGTAACTACATATCGCAGTGATGCAAATTGCAATAACTGTGATCGATCAGCGTTGCAATTTCTCCTACTCATTTCCTGGTTCTCCTTCTCCATGAACAACATGAAATCAAGGGGTGGATTAACTTTTCCTGCTACAGCTTTTCGACCATGGTCAGAAAGCACAGGGGAGACATTTTGTTTCCCACACTGCGCCTCCCGTGTCGGCACGTACTTCAAAGCTAACCTCTTTCACGCTCTCACTCGCTCTACCACACACTCCCCAGCATTCACACATGTCGGCCCTGCTGTTCTGTCCACTACATGTAGGTTACGTCGAAAGCATACACCCTGCTTTAGTCTAGTAGTCCATGTAACGTGTTTCTTCAGATGTACCTGATCTTCATAGATAGCATACAATCAGGCCCGGCCCTAAACAATTTGGTGCCCTAGGCAATATTTTAGGTGGCGCCCCCTTGCATCACTGTACAGTACTTGCATGTCTGCTAGTGTACATATACTCACAAGAAACTAAAAAGCTTTGTCTTGGACATTTTTCATTTACATAAAACAATATTCACATTATAAAAACTTAAAAATAATTAAAGAAACAAAACAAATGAACTCAATATCTGAAATACAATATAAATAGCTTATATGAAGTATTAAATTAAAATACTACCAAAAAAGTTTGAACAAGTGACATTAACGTAAATACAATATACATAAATAACGTATAGAAAGTATTTAAACACTCCCAAAAAAGTGTAAACAAGTGACATTAAATTAAATACAATATAAATATGGCACAGTGCAAAGGAAGAAATCAAAGAAATGAGTAGGCACAAAAAATACAAGCATTTAAAAAAAAAACATGAAAATATGATCTTATGAATAGCTCTTCTGGTCATTTTAGTCTGCCTTAACTTGAATTACTTCAAAAACTGTATGCCACCACTTTTCTCACATCCTTACTCTCACATGACTACAGCTTTACTCTCCTGGATTTTCTTGAAGCAAAGTCATCTACAACATCATCATATGACAACTGATTTGAGACCACATGATTAATACTTATGATGATTAATGTTGCCATGTGAGCATTATGCTCCTGGCTATCCTCATGGACCTTGAGCAAGTGACTTGCATTTTTCCAGTCCTTTAGTCCTTCCCTGTTAAGTTTGTACTCTCTTTTAGAGAAAAGTTTGCAACAGAAGCAGTGCAAGCTATCGTTTTTTTTAGAGTACATAAGCCAGCTTCTTCTGACTTTTTCTCCATTGATTAAGAGTCTGTTAAAATAGTCATACTGACACCTTCATCCGTCTTTTGTTTTAGGGAATGTAAAGCTATTTTCTACTTGAAATGGACCTCTGTGAACCAACTCTGTCCGTACCTTATCAGTTAAAGAATGTGGCCAGTCAGCCGGGTCTACTGGAGGCACAGGAGGGGCACTTGATGCTGCTTCTTCAGTGCTGGGTTGTGCTGCTGAGGTGAGATGATTTGCGGGGGTTTGACTGAGAAACCTCAGCAGTGCATCTGAAGACAGAAGAGGAATATGTGACCCCAGTGTAATAATAAACACATTATTTTAAGAATAAAGTAAAATTAAATTAAATAATATAAACAAAAAAGAGATGCATGCATGATGTACACTATTGTTTATAATAT